>NC_135724.1:75366624-75617398 GCF_964656455.1 Halichoerus grypus
ATCCATCCACTCATCCATCCATCCATCCATCCATCCATTCATCCATCCATCCATCCATCCATCCATCCATCCATCCATCCATTCATCCATCCATCCACCCATCCATCCATCCATCCACTCATCCATCCATCCATCCATCCATCCATCCATCGCTCTGCCCATCCTCCTACCCAGCTATCCAACAAAGATTCATTGAGTTCCTGATGCAAATACAGACCTGGTCTTTATTCTTAAGGTGCTTACAGTGTAATGGAGGAGACAGGTCTATCAGACAATTACACAAGTTTGTATCACATTCTAATGGAGACATATGATATGGAGGAGAGGAATGTGATGTAGTGAGAGGGTAGAAAAGGGGATTTGACTTATGTGGAGTCAGAAAAGAGGCATTTGAAGAAAGATTGGGAGGGGCGATTGTAGGACCCAAGTAGATGGAAAGGGAAGGGAAGAGCCTCCCAAGTGGTGGGAGCACCTTAGGCCAAGGGCAAGTGGGGAGAGGGAATACAGTTTTCTCCCAGAACTCCTAAGAGGCTGTGACTGGCCCATGGTGCATAAGAAGGGCTGTGGTGTGAGGCAGTGCTGAGGAGGGCTTCAGGACAAGGCCTTGTAGGACCTTGTAGGCTGGGGGAGGGTATGAGTCTATATCGATGAGGAGAGAAAATGTCCCAGAGATGAGAAGGATTCCAGACCAAGGTGTTGGAAATATCTAGGAGGTCATGCAGCTTTGGAAACACTGCTGTGGGGATTTGGAGCCAGCAGCGGGAAAGCAGCTGAGAGGGCTCCATGTCCTCCTCCACAGTGCCAGGCACCATCTGCCAACCCCCGAATCCCACAGTGCAGCTTTGCCGACAGAATTTAGGTCTGGGTTCAGACAGATAATGGGGTTGACTCCTGGTTCCATCACTCCCTCAATATGTGACACTGGGCAAGTTATATAACCACTCTGAGCCTCAGTTTCCCCATCTGCAAAATGGCAGTCATCTTTGGAGGGAAGGAACCAACCCCCTTTCTGTCTGCCCCAAAGGCCCTCCCTAGAAAGGAATAAGGAGTCTCCCATCTCTCGAGCTGAGCCTCAGCCACACAGTTCATGGGTTACATTTTAGTAGAGGCTGAGATACTGCATTAGAAGATGCAAGGAAGCTCTTGGAGTGCCTCCTGAGGTCTGCAGGTAGCCTGCAATCAGATTTATTACAAGTAACACCCTGCATGCTGTTTACATGATAAACTTGCATCGAGCGCCTGCCAGGAGCCAAACACTGTGTGCTGTGCTGGAAACACTTGGCCCAGTGGAATTCCGACCCCTGAGATGCCCACAAATTGCAGGTGGGGCAGACTCCACATAGAAGGAGGCTCTCTGGCAGGATCAGAAAGAAGATGACTACCCTCCAGGGAAGAGAGTGGGAGAGGTCAAAGACTCAAGAGCAGGACTCAGCTTGGTCTTTTCCATGGCTGTGACCCCCAGGGCCTGAGTGCCCAGCAACACCCGCTGGCTATATGTGACCACTTAGAACCGTTATAATAATTGTACAGCACCTCACCGTGCCAACAAACAAACATAAGGTCAGTCTGTATGTGTGTCCTACTTGAGACCCAACACTAGCTCAGGTAGCTTTGTCTGCTATTGGTTCCCCATTGCTCCAGGTGATCCCAGACCCTTGATCTGGATCATGTTGCTACTTTGGACTTTCACTGCATGAAGCAGAAGGGAGAATACTAGATTCAGAGTTTGGAGACCTGATTTCTCACCCTGGTCCTGCTGCTAGGACAGTGTGACCTCCAGTGGGAATTTCTCCTCTCCAGGTCTTACTTCACGGATGCCCTCCAAAGGCCCTTTCTGTGCTGCCAGAGAGAATTCTCTTATTTGAGTCTGTTTTCTTATTTGATATCACGTCTCTTTTCCCCAACAGCAAACACCTGCTCAGGGGTGTTCCACAGGCTGCCCAAACTTGCAGTTCATCCTAACAATGAGGAACATCCCTCTCCTAAAACCAACCCTAGGAACTGGAAAGAGAGTCCTTCCCAAGCTCCTGTTCTAGGCACAGTTGCCTCCGGACTGTCCTTGAAGAATGTGACCCATCATTCCTTCCTCCCTTCATCCATCACTCACTGAACACTCAGAGCAAGCTATCAGGCGCCCATGCAACGCGACACGCCATTTTCCTTTCTCTTCGATTTGTCTTCCGACTCAAATTTGTCCCCCCTTCATTTTATTGCATATTCATTTATTTATTATTTGTTTATTTTCAAACCCCAAAGCCTTTCACTTTAGCAGATGTCCCTGTGAACTTCCCCAAACACGGTTGTGTGTGACATTGACAGAAATAGTTTGTGATCAATTCCAAGGGCCCCACTGATCTTTTTTTAATAAGCTGCTGCTGTGGTTCTACAGCAAAGTGGGCCGTTGTGATTTCGCCAAGTGCCTGCCATGAAATCTAGAGCCCCTGCACCGCCTCCCTTCTTCCTGACTTGAAACGTCTGTGCCTCCTTTGGGGAATGTCTAGTAGTAGCTTCGAATCCCTGGTGCAGCTGCGGTGGCATAAAGGATTCTGTCTCTTCGGGGCCCTTGCTCGGGGTCTGCAGGGAGCAGTGTTTCCACAGGTATGGTCTGGGGACCACCAGGATCAGAATCTCTGGGGGTGAGGCCCGGAAATCTGCATTTCTGCAAGGGCCCCAGGTGATTTTGATGTCCACTGAGGTATAGAGAGCCTCTCCTATCATTTGAAGGGAAGGAGGTTTCCAAAGGGAGGAAAATAATCACGGAAGCTCTACGTGGTTATGCATCTCAGCCAATTAGCTTCAGGCTGGGAAAATACAAAGTTTTTGTCACATGGCATCTGGACTCTGTCTTTAGTGCCACCCGTGGGTAGACTGGCATGGTACCTAACCTAACAGGGTTTTATAATATATCTCTCAACCCAATTCCACCTCCACTTGACAAACCAGGGATACCCCCTCCAAATTATATTATTCCTGAAACGTGCCATTTCTTCCTGTTTTTCTGCCCGTTAGCCTCTTTTCCTGGAATGTCCTTATCTCGAGTAGGTTTCCCTGCCACCAAACTCCTATACATGCCTCAAAACCCAACTTGAACCTCACTGTTTCCTCCTAGCTCAGTGAATACTCTGTCCTTCTTTGTGCTTCTGTGGTTGAACATTTCACAGAGAAGCAACAATCTGAGCTCCCAATTATTGAACCCCACAAAGAGTCTGGTACTGTACTCAGTACTTGAGATATTAGAGTGTGTTTTCAAATAATTGAAAGCATATTACACTTGCCTCTTTACATGCATTCTCCCCTGGCCCCGTCCGGTGCAGGGACTGAGCCTAATTCCCTCAGGCAGAGTAGGTGCTCAAGTCACATGGGAGGGACTGGTGTTCACACGCCCATCTCACCAGCTTGGATCGGCCAGGAAAAATAAGGCCATGGGACTCTGAGAACGATAAAGGATCTGGGCAAGCCAGAGTGGAGCCCTCTGATTCACAGCTGCCTTCATCCATCTTCAAGCTCCAGCCTAAGCAGAGCTGAGGTCCCAGTGGGGCTGTGAGTGGGAGAGTGGCTTGCTAACCTTGAACCCTGTCCTTGGAGCAAAATCAGACTCTACTTAGCACTCACGGATAAACCAGCTACAGACAGATCTCAGTTTTCCCAGAATAAGGGCAGTCGCCTTCCCTTGAACCAACACAGCCCAGGTGCCCTTATTTATAGACCCAGAGGATCATAGGGCTGGAAGGCCATCCAGATCAGCCATCCCTCCTTGGCGAGAATATATCTGTGTAGGCTGATGCTTCAGGTAAGCTTCCAAGCCTTTCAGAAAATCAAGTGTATCGTGTATATCTAATTAGGAAACTGGCTTCAGTTCATCCACATATGTTGGGTGTTCCTGGTTCCAGCATCAGCAGATTAGACCATGAATCCTAGCTCTGCTGCTTAACGGGTATGTAACTTCAGAGAACTCACTTAACCTCTCTGGGCCTCAGTTTCCTTACCATAACAGAGGAATAATAAAACCTGTCTTGTGTGGTTGTTGTGTGTCTCCTTGGAAGGAACACTTCTGACAGTTTTGTCCTCCCTATCCTAATTATTAATGTATTTATTTGTTTTTATGATTGTATCTTGCTAGTGCTGTGATTTTTTTTTTTTTTTCTGGTTTGGGGATTCCTGCACTATTGAGCTTTCTAAATCCCATCTCTGCTTATGAAAACTCCCTCTAAGCTTTTCCTCTTTCTTGGCTTTATATATTTTCTCAAGTGAGATCTCTCTGCTAAAATTCATTTCCCTGCCAATCTCCAATTTGATGCATCATCCCGATCATGCTATATTATGTTTGGCAACATAATGTGATGTGACTCTGGCTGCTGATGACGGATGGGGTACCCGTCAGCAAATGGAACTGCACCCAATTTTCTAAAGAGCATTGTTACAGAAACAAACAGGATGGCCTTTTAACTTGTATTGATTTATTTCTGAAGAATGAGCCCCTCTCTTACTTTTACAAGAGCTGTAATTAGAGGGTAGAATTACCTTTTTGGGGTGAGGGCTCAGGGAGCTGAACAGCCAGGGGTTCGTAGGGGAGAACACAGAGAGCATGAGGGGGGTGTAGGCAGCAAGCCCTGACATGCTGGTGGGCCAGAATGAGCACAGGAAGCATGGGGGATAAACACATAAAAAATCCTTCTTCCCTCCCTCCCTTTCTTCCTTCTTTTCTCCTTCCTAATATCCATCCATCCATCCATCCATGTATTTATCATTCATCCATCCATATATTCTTTCTTTCTTTCTTTTCTTTTCTTTCCTTTCTTCTTTCTTTCTCTTTCTCTCTCTCTCTCTTTCTTTCTTTCTTTTTCTTTCTCTCTTCTCCCTGCTATCCATCCATTTATCCATCCATCCATCCACCTGTCCCATCCCACCATTTATCCATCCATTCATCTATCCATCCATCCATTTTGCCTTCCTTCCTACCATCCACCCACCATCTTTCATTTTTCTTCTTTATTTCTTGCCATCTTTCCACCCATCTATCCACCCATTTATCATCCATCCTTATATCCATCCATTCATCCATCTTACCTGCGTGCCTCCCTTCCCTCCTTCCTTCCCTTTTCTATTCAATATTTTTGAAGACCATGCCTGGTCTAATGTAGAAGTGTGACTCAGAAGAATCGGGGTCCAAAGTGAGTCCTGCTTGTGTGACCTTGGAGAAGTCAACTCCCCTCTCCAAGATTCCCTGGGCTCCCCCCATCATCTTCCCTTTGCTCATTCCCCTCTAGCCACCCCGGCCACAGTGCTCTTTCCTTCACAGTCCAGGTACCCTCCCACTTGGGGGTGTTTGCATTCATTTCCCCTCAGCTTCCTGCAGACAGCCCTGGGGCTCCCTCAGGTCTCTGTTCAATGCCACCCTCAGGTCTCTGTTCATGGCCACCCTCCCCTGTTACTCTCCACCTCCCAAATTCTGTTCACTTTACCCTTAGCTGGTAGCACCATCTGGTATACTACACATACTGCTTATTTAATAATATCTACTTATTTAATATCTGTTCAGCAAGATGGGGATGAGGGAGGCCAGGTGAAGGGTGGTTGTCATGGTCACTGCTGTGGACAGGGGCTCAATTGCCCTGTGGACCTCTCAGGATCTCAGAGTCCCAGATCCAGCACTGTACTCTTGAGGGTTGACCCGGGGATGATGGTTGCTCCACGGGCCAGGACTGCCATCCCAGCAGAAAGCAAAAAGCCTCATCACTTGTGCTTGACATGGATGCTGTGGCCTGAGTCTAAGTTGCCTGGAACTGTCCACCACACAGGTGAGCTAAGGGCTGTGACACAGGTCCCAAGGGCCACTGCTCACCACTGCCCAGCCCCACGACAGCTCAAAGGACGCTTCCTCCCCAAGGATCTGTTTGTGAAAAAAAAAAATGGCTGCCCAGAATCCCAGTCTCAGTCTGTCCCTCATGCACTGTGACCTTGGGCAAGTCACCCTTCTGCTCTGTGCCTCAGTTTGCCCATCAATAAAACAAACAGGATGGACCAGACAGACCATGCTCTCCCACCTTTTCAAGTCCAAAAAACTCTCATTGAAAAAAATCATTAAGATACCATCTCACACCAGTCAGAATGGCTAAAATTAACAAGTCAGGAAACGACAAATGTTGGCGGGGATGCGGAGAAAGGGAAACCCTCCTACACTGTTGGTGGGAATGCAAGCTGGTGCAACCACTCTGGAAAACAGTATGGAGGTTCCTCAAAAAGTTGAAAACAGAGCTACCCTATAACCCAGCAATTGCACTACTGGGTATTTACCCCAAAGATACAGATGTAGGGATCCGAAGGGGTACGTGCACCCCGATGTTTATAGCAGCAATGTCCACAATAGCCAAACTATGGAAAGAGCCAAGATGTCCATCGACAGATGAATGGATAAAGAAGAAGTGGTATATATATACAATGGAATATTATGCAGCCATCAAAAGGAATGAGATCTTGCCATTTGCAACGACGTGGATGGAACTGGAGGGTGTTATGCTGAGCGAAATAAGTCAATCAGAGAAAGACATGTATCATATGACCTCACTGATATGAGGAATTCTTAATCTCAGGAAACAAACTAAGGGTTGCTGGAGTGGTGGGGGGTGGGAGGGATGGGGTGACTGGGTGATAGACACTGGGGAGGGTATGTGCTATGGTGAGTGCTGTGAATTGTACAAGACTGTTGAATCACAGATCTGTACCTCTGAAACAAATAATGCAATATATGTTAAGGAAAAAAAAAAGAGGAAGATAGCAGGAGGGGAAGAATGAAGGGGGGGATATCGGAGGGGGAGAAGAACCATGAGAGACGATGGACTCTGAAAAACAAACTGAGGGTTCTAGATGGGAGGGGGGTGGGAGGATGGGTTAGCCTGGTGATGGGTATTAAAGAGGGCACGTTCTGCATGGAGCACTGGGTGTTATGCACAAACAATGAATCATGGAACACTACATCAAAAACTAATGATGTAATGTACGGTGATTAACATAACAATAAAAAATTTTTTAAAAAAGGTAAACACACACACAAAAAATAAAAAAATCATTAAACAAGTTGTATGGGCTTAGTGGTGAGGGGAACAAGACGACAAGGTAATAGAAGAAAGGAATAATTCAACAAAAAGGAAACCTCAGTTGATATTTTGGCATTTTTGATATTCTGAGACATTTCCATGCATAAATCATTCTGCTTCTCCTTTTCTCCCTTCTCTCCCTCCTCCCCACTCACCCTTTCTTCTCCCATTCCTTCCTCCCATCTCTGGCCTCCCTCTCTTTCCTCTCCCCCCGGCCACTTCTCTTGCCCCTCCCCCACCCCTTCTTCTTCTTTCTCATCACCATCCTTCTAATAGAATGCCAGGATTTCTCTTTTGGTCACTATTATACCCATAGCATCTAACTCAGTGTCTGGTACACAGCAGGTGCCTAGCACACACCTATGGTAGGAAAGCATGGACAATCATCACGTTAGCTTGGTGACCATTTATCGAACACAGTGTGAACCAGGCCCTGTGTAAGGCAGGGACACTCAAGGATGCACAGGACGGGACCCCACACCTGAGGGGCTCTCAGCATTGCCGGGGCCACTCTGGGATGGCAGAGACAATGGTGGAATCCAGTCAATGAACATTAGCATAAAACTACACACAAATCAAAGTATGAAGGGACACAAGATGCAAAAAGAGCCAACACAGATGCAAAAAAGAAGTGGAGAATTTGCCAAGCCCCTGTGGAGGTGGGTCTGGAAGGACCCTGGGGCCCAGGGGTATCCCATGCACATGCTGACCAGGGAGGCAGCTGGTAAGAGCAGGAACCAGGGTCTGCCGGGCCACAGGGAAATGACCTTGAAATCAATGGGAAGGTGGCGGACATGTCAGGGCCAACGGGTACCAGAAGAGCAGAAGGCAGGGTTTGCGTGGGGGGCCTGGGAGAGGCCATAGTGGCGGCAGTGCAGGCCGGCGGTTTGGCACGTGGGCTCTGGAGTCAGACGACCCTGTGTTCGAATCCTGACCGGGCTACCCCGTGCTCCCAGTGCGAACCCCAGCATGTTGCTGTGCCTCGCTGAGCCTCAGCATCCTTCTCTGAAGAACAGCGGTGCTCACCTCCGTGTGCTGGCTAGCAGGGACAGTGACATGCTCTGCTGAGCCTCAGGTCTTAGAACGGGCCTCCCCAGCAGTGACAGTTAACTGCTCTTATTCCTTCGTGTCGGTAACCACGGGCTGGGGCTCACAGGAGACATGCCGGGAGGCTGAGAATGAATTCTCAGACCAGTGCTTGGCCAGGCTGGGACTTCTTCTGACAGCCTGCAGGCCACCTTTGGGGGTGCTCTTCCTTTACTTCAAAGCACAGCACTCTGGGGGGGATAGTACCCTGTTACCATGAACACTCAGGTAGCCGGCCCTGCAGCAGGGCCAGCTGATCCCAGGGAGCAAATCTGTCCTATATAGTGACAGGGCCAGAGGCTGTCCTATGATATGATGGAATTACAAAATGCTGTGTTAGGGGCCCCCAAGGAGTACACAAGCACGCCGTGGAAGCGTGTTGTGTAGCCAGGCTACACAAAAGAAAAACTCTCGGGAATATGGCAAAGCAGAAATTAATCTCTGTTCAGAACCTGAAACCCAAGCTCCAGCCTGGGCAAAAATGCTTGATTCCCATTGTGATGTCCTCCAAAGCCCCAGAGGTGGAAGGTGGGCTGTGGGATGGGCCAGGTATCTGGAGGAGGGGCTCTTCCACCTTGCCCTTGGCATTTTCCTAGATGATGGGTGTGAACGGTTGTCACCCCCAAGACCAGGAGTTACGAAGCCACAGGGAGACAATATACGTTGAAATGGGTTCAAACCCGGATCGGCCGCACACGATTTTTCCCTCTTGGGTAGGGACAAGACCTGTCGGGTTCACGGAGCAGGTGGAGAGATGAAATCAGGACGTCCTTGTAGAGCGCGGGCAAAAGGCTCAGTGAAAGGTGCTTTCTACCATTACTTCCTGGAAGGAGTCTCTTTACTGTGACATCAGTTCTGCCCTTTTTAACCAGAAACTGCCACCCTTGAGCTTCAGTGAGACGCTGTCCCCGCATCCAGCGTGGCTCTGCATACAGCAGGAATGTACTCTCTCGTGGTTCTAGAGGCTGGAAGTCCAACTTCAAGGTGGCACGCATGGGGTTGGTTTCTCCTTGTCTGTGTCCTCACGTGACCTTTCTGCTGCGTGCGCGCACACCAGTGTCTCTCTGTGCATCTAAATTTCCTCTTCTTATAAGGAAACCAAGCCAATTGGATTTGGGCCTCATTTTAACGTAACCACTACCTCCCAATATACTCACATTCTGAGGCTACGGGGGTGGGGCAGCACTAGGGCTTCAACATACGAATTTTGAGACGGGGGGGGCACAATTCAGCACATATAACAGGGCGGCATCTTCTGTCCCCCATGTCTTCAGCTTTTAAGTGGTGACATGGGGGAAGGGGCACCCTAGACCATACCCTTTGCCTCCGCCCAAAGCCCTTTGCCAGTCCCGCTCCGAAGCATTCACTACTCGGCTCGCCCAGATCTTCAAGGCTTGCTATCCAGAGCCGATGACTTTCTGCAGCTTTCAAGCTCCAGGGTCACAGCCAAATAACCTGCTGCAGCCTCCGCATGGACACACAGGAGGGGTCTGAGCTCCAGAAAAGTCTTCAGAGGAAGCGAGGTCTCCTTACAGTCGCTTTGAGGCTGTTATACTGTTTGTTTATTTATTTATTATTGGGTTCCAAGTCATCGCTCTGCAGACCAGAAGGGCTCACATTCTGTTTGCCACTGGGTCGCTCGGGATTTTGCAAGCTTAGGAGACAATTGTCACTACACAACCACCCCCCTCACCTCCCAAATATCCCTCCTCTCCTTTCTCTCTCTTTCTCTCTTTCTCTCTGTCTTTTATTTTTCACAAGAAGCCCAGAATCACAAATATGCCGGGGGTAGGACAATGTCTTCCGCTAAGGGGGGAGTATTGGGGTCATCTTTTATTAAGAAGAAAGCTATTGAAGTGACACTCTGAACATATTGCGATTAAAGCCTTGAAAGGTATTTCCCTCGTTAGTGTAAAAGGGAAGAGAGGACCTGGCAATCTTGTTGATCAGTGGTGGCAATTTATTTTAAACTGTCCATTTTCTGGATGTCAGAGGACGACTTTTATGTATAATCTTATTTCCAATTTCAACAAAGAACACTTCACTCACGTTCTGTGCGGAGATTTTTTTTTTCATAGACAATAACCGATTATAAAAGCGGTTCTCCGCCACCCGCCCCCCCATCTCATAGTGGTGTTGACATATGGAAATGAATCAAAATGTAATACGCATAATTACAAGCATTGTAAGCAGGGTACAATTAGTGTCTCTTCAAACCAATGTTGTAATCAAAAGACACCACTAAAACAGTCCAAAAAGTGAGGAGACTATCCGTGGGATTAGACACGGATTGGAAGGAATTTATTTTTCTTTTTTTCTTCTCGTTTCCTGGGTAGAGAGATGAAAGTCACCTCCTATTCTATTCCTGAGTGGGTGCAGAGAAATCAATTCTAATTATTTTCTCCACCCATCGAGTTGAACACAGACAAGGAAACCTTGCTTTCAAAATAAATCCGGCCACATGGCAGGGGGTTAGCTTTTCTGAAGCATGCAAATGGGGGGGGTGTCTTTTAAGGTCACATCTTCCTGGTGAGGTGTCCTGTGTGGCAAGCTGGTCAACTGGGCCCCTTTGGGCAGAATTTTGTCACTTGGATGCCTTTCTGTTTAGTCTGCAGGGCATTTGGGGGTGGGTGGTTGCTTTTTTATTTGTTTTATTGGTTGTTGATGTTCATTTGGTTTTTATGGTGACTCTCTTGGCAACATTTAAAAATGCAGAGGGGTTCATGTGAAAAATAGGATTTTCACCTCCTTTTGAAAAACGATCTGAGCTGTCCACGTACGGCCCACAGCCTCACAGAACACTGTCATCCCCCAGGGCCCGATACCTAGAGACAGGGCCTAGAGAGAGGGCAACATTTCCTGTTCCCCACACCTTCACCTTTGTTCCTGTCCCAGCCCCTAGAGGCACCTTACCTCCACCCCACCCCGTTACCGAATGTAAGGAGTCAAAGGGGCTCCATTCACCTGCCATTTGTAAGGAAACCACCACACACCAGCTACTCCCACTTTGACTCCATGCACTGCATTTCTATTCTCTTCTATCTCTCAGAAGTGCACAGCCCACCTGAAAATCCCCATCATCTTCCCCCCAAGCTCAGTTTGGGTGTCCCGTCTGCCAGAAAGCTACTCCGGGACAGCACAGATCACCCTTGACCTTGCTCATGCCTCCGCGGAAACCCTTCCCACCGCGCTGTTCATTCGGGTGTGGCTCCCTCGTCTGGAGCTCCCAGAAACTGAGGTCCCTGCATTTTTCCGTGGCTGCGTCCCAAATGCCTAGCATAGAATCTGGCACATGGGAGGTGTGAAGTCCTTGTTTGGATTTCTGAATGAATTATTCAGTGAATGCTGCCTCTTTGTTGTTTCCTAAGTGAGGCTGGAGTAAGAGAGAAGGAGAAAGTGATTGACCGAGAACTTGCTAGGTGTCTGCCACTTGGTCCGTGTGGCCTCTCAGGAAAAAGAGAGATACCCGGGCTCTACTTCCACCTCCAAATTGATCACCTATCAAGATATTTACTCCCCACTCAAAAGAAGCAAGTTCGCACTGTCAGATAGACTTTGACACCACAAGTCCCTGCATCTGTAGCTTTCCTTGTATCTATATCTACATCCCTATCTATACGTATAAGTTATTCTATATCTGTAATATCTTTCATCTGGATCTCATTTCAGCTTTGAGTTGCTCACAATAGCAAACATTTGGAAACTACTTAAAGATCCATCATCAGGGCCCCAGTTCCACGCACTGCAGTGTATTCAAATACTAGAATATTCTGAAACCATGAACATAAATGTGGTCATTTATTGACATAGGGAAGGGAGCCAGCCTTCTGGGGACAGGACGGGGATGCACGTGTGCAAACCGTGGCGCTTCATCTAGAAATGCACACATGCGGAGAGGTGTTTAGAACCGATTCAGCCAAGTGTTAAGAGTGGTATTCCTAGGCGGTGTAGACTTTTCTGCTGATTTTTGCTTAGAAATTTCCATTCTCCTTAGCATTTTTAATATTAATTATGATTTTCCCCCAAAGCAATAAACTAATTGTAAATGCCTTGCCCTGGCATCCACCTTGTCCCCTGTCTCCCGTTCAGTTGCCAGAGCTTTCTACCAGGTGTCCCAATCCCCGGCCACACCTCCCCAGCACGTGATGGACTGGGTCTGGGCCGAGCTCTCCCAATTTAGCAAATTCATACTCTGTTCGTGTTTTCAGTCTCAGGAGTCAGGGCCCCTTGTTGAGCTGGATTTAGCAAATATTTGATCCCGAAACAGGTTCATCAAAAGTTCGAATGCAAAATTGCCACAGAGAGGATCTAGATTCAGGCTCATTCTGTGCAGATGGGGAAACTGAGGTCCAGGGGGACACTGGAAATAGCAGGGAGTCGGAGGCAGACATGCTGGGTCCGAACCCTGGCTCTGCCACTTCCTGGCTGTGTGACTTTAAGACAATGCTCATACCTCCCTGTGCCCACCTGCCCTTTCTTCTCCATTAAACCTGCATAATGATGGCAACAGGTCCTTTTGAGGATTAAACATGATAGTGGCCAGGCCTGAGCTTTTTGCAAATGGAAAAACACTAGCAGGATTAGAACTGTCACCGTGAACTTGAACCAGTTTCCCCACCTACAGGAAAAAATATATATATATGGATCATAAAAATGGCAATCCGCAGAATGCAGGGCTCTGGGCTCTGGAGAGGCAGATGCCACTGTCATGTGGTCTCAGAGTGAAGTCCCTCCTGCCTGGCCCAAAAGGACAGGGGCACGTTCTCCCAGGCTGTCTCTCTGGGCCTAGTGCACCAGGAGGGCCATTTCTATTCAGCCCAGAGCCTCTTGTAAGCCAGGGAAGGTGGGGAGGGGAGGCTGCAAAAGAGAAGCGAAAAGCAACTCCAGGTCAGCAGGACGGCTGGCCTGGGGCCCAGTCAGGGGGAACCTCTCTGGAAAGGGCTCCCACCCAGCCGGCTCTCCCACAATGCACCAGGTGCCTTCTGCTGATAAGACCGGGCTGTGGAGCCCTGAGGTGCGTGACAGGAATAGGCGAGAAATGTGTCTATTCTAGAGGGCCGTGAGAGCAAACTCCGGCTCGACGAAGAGCAGGCCGATAAGACAGAAGCAGTCAGGCCTAGGGCGTATTTTCCCCTCCAGTTTTTTTGTTTTGTTTTGTTTTGTTTTGTCTCATGTTCCCTTCTTATTAAGGGAAAGAGACGTGGCATCCACCAGCCAGGGACGGATGAAATCTGTGCACATTTATGGAAGATGCTCAGAGCCAATTCTGAGTCGCCAACATGGAAATCCCAAGGGTGGTTTCTTGCCTGGTGTGATGTTGTGAGAAATTTTTGTTTCTTCTTTACCTTTTGCTGAATTTTCCAAATATTTTTTTGCTGTGACCAAGTATTGTGTTGATCATCCAAAAAAAAAAAAAAAAAAAAAAGAGGTTGCTTTTGAATGTAAGTTTTGGGTCTCACTTCATATTGGCTCCTAAGCATGCTCACAGGAGATGAAGAGTGTGACAGTCCCCTAACGTGGTGCTGCTCGTCAGAAGATGCATGAGAAGGTCATGTGCCCCCTCACCCCAATCCACTGCAGGAGGAATATTCTGGAAAACTGTTCTGGAAAACAGCTTGCTATTTTTTCTTAGAAACTTGACATACACCATATGATCCAGCAATCTTAAATAAATCCTGGGTATTTATTATAGAGAAATGAAAACTTATCTTTACATAAACACCCATACATGGTTATTCCTAGCAGCTTTATTCGTAATAGCCTCTAACAGGAAATAACTTGGCCTTCCATGGGTGAGTGGTTCAGCAAACAATGGTACGTCCATACAAAGGAATACTACTCAGCAATGAAAAGGAGCAGACTGCAGATGCATGCATCACCTTGGACGGACCTCAGGGGGCATTGTGCAGAGTAGAAAAAAAGAAAGCCAATCTTGAAGGCTTGTGTGCTATATGATTTATCTTGAAGACAGGAACGTTCAAAACTGAAGAGAATGTTCTGTATGAAAATTCTCCAAGTGACACAGGTAGAGCTAGATGGAACAGATCAGTGGCTGTCAAGCGCTAGGATCTCAGTAGGCAGTGTCTATTTAGGGTTGAAGGATGGAGTTTCTTTGGTGATGGAGTGGCCTGTATCTTGTGCATGGTGGCAGTCACTCAAATCTATATGTGTGACAGAATTTCACAGGACTATTTACCAAAAAAAAAAAAAAAAAAACAAGTTCACATTAAACCAATGAAATCCACTTTAGGTCATGTTCAAGTTAATAGTGTTGTACTAAAGTCGATTGTCTGGCTTTGCCCATTTTATTATGGTTACGTAAGATCGTGCCATTGGGGGAAGCTGGGTGAAGCGTACATAGGAACCCTCGGAACTAGTTCCATAACTCCTCATGAACCATTAACTATTTTAAATAAAACAGTATTAAGAACAAAAATTTTTAAAAATATTTTTAAAAACTTATGTCTAGAGGACCTTAGAGGTGGTGGAGAGGAAGATGAGGATTATTCAAATGAACCATAAGATGTGGTTCATCATCCCACTGAACTGTCAGCAAAGTCACAATTAGTGATCATCAGTTGAAGTGCCAGAAGGTCCTGGAAATGTCACCAACAATAGCTGGTCATGTTCTCTCAGTTGACCAATTGCTATTCCCACCCTAAATCTTAAAATGAAAAAAAAATCCAGCATCCCTCTTAAGCTAATGTCAATAGCAGAACTGACCAGGGCTTGAGATTATGGTGTCAAGATCCAGGAAAATCTGCATTGATGCGGGCTATTATACCAAATTGTTGTGTGGCGTCAGGCAAGTTTATGGTCCTAACTTCTCTAAGAATTTATTATTAATATAAAAATGGGGTAAGGGGTGCCTGGGTGGCATAGTCGGTTAAACCTCTGACTCTTGGTTTTGGCTCAGGTCGTGATCTCAGGGTCATGAGATCGAGCCCTGCATTGGGCCGTGCGCTCAACTCAGAGTCTGCTTCAGACTCTCTCTCTCCGTCTGTCCTTCCCCACCACTCTTTCTCTCTCTCTCAAATAAATAAATCTTTTTAAAAAATGAAGTGAATCAGGATTTTTTCAGATTCAAGTGGCAGAAACCCAACTCAAATACCTTGAGAGACAAGGAATATATTAGCTCACAGAACTGTAAAGTTCAAGGATCCTAACTTCAGGCATGGCTGGATCTAGGTGGTCAAAAGGGTGCTCTCAGGACTATTCTCTCGTTTCTGCTCTGATTTCTTTGTGTTTGTTTCATTCGTAGGCAGGACCTTACTTCACAGTAACAAAAAGAGTGCGAATAGCTCCAAGCCTATCTCCTCCTAGTTTAGCAATTGTCATTGAAAGAACATCCCTTTCTCAATAGTTACAGCTCAAGTCCTGCAGTTGAGCCTTATCTCTGGCGTACATCACATTCCCATCCCCGTCAATCACGGACACCAGAAGAATAGAAAACACTGATTGGTCAGACTCAAGTCATAGCCAGACTCTTGCTCTTTAGCAGGCAGAGAACATGAGGATTGCAGAACATGTCAGAAGCACATGGGGACTTTTTTTTTTTTTCCTGGAAGAAAATCAATATATCTTTAGCAGAAAGAAGGAAGAATGGAAGCCAGGCTGGTAAAACCAACAGATGTCCAGCAGAGAGGAAAATAGCATCATTATGAGGATAAAATATTACATGAGACAGCTCATGCAAAGCACACACAAGGTGGCAGGTGCTTATAAGGAGATTAACAAAGAGGTTTTCTTCATCATCTCTGGTCAGCGTTGCTGATGAGAGGAATCAGGTACGTTCGAGATTCCAGCTGGCTTTGCCATTTTGCACCAGCTACAGCTGCATTTCGGACCAGTCCCTCAGAAACACCAGGCTGCCCTTCTTACTGAGCATGCCATAATCCTAAGCCTCTTTCCATTTGGTCCCGATCTGAGACTGTGTCTTCCCTACCAGACTACCTGCCTTCAGAGAGTCTGATTCCTTCCTCGCTCTAAAAATCAGACCCAGTCAGCGTTAATGGCGGTACGTCAGGCACGATGCTAGACATTCTTCATTGTAATTGTTGCCCCAACCCAGGACGGATGGCGTTGCTCCATTTGGCAGGTGAGCAAACTGAGTTTCAGAGGGGGCCAGCACATGGTTTGGAAATGACAGAGCTGGATCTCAAACCCAAAGGCTCCAAATGCCTCTTGCTTCAGAAGAAAGCCCGTCAGGGTCCCCAGGATTTCACCAGGGAAATTCACCTGGCACAGCAGACCTAAGCACAGAACTTCCCTCCACCTGCTCCCCGGGATTCCTCATTCCTGTCCTAATGGGGTTCCTGTTTCTCTCGCTTTTTATGATGCTGACCTACTGGAGGCCAGGGCATTAATAATACCATAAACCAAGCTGAGGTGGAGAAATAGCAGCACAATCACTTCCTCTGCTCCATTTACACCAAGCCCAGAAATAGCACTCGATCCTGTATGCCAGGCTAGGGCAGGGGCACCCACTCTCCTGGGGCTGAGGAACCCTTGCTCTTGCCTAAGACATTATTAAAGTCCGTGTTTATTCTGCCCAGCAAGCTGGTGGAATGCAAACCAAGAAGTATCTTTTTGGTGGCTAGATTAAGGGTTTCGGCCAAGGAAGTCTTCCCGTCTCCCAAGCTAAGCACACACGTTCTCCACTCATTTTCTGTCCTTTCAACTCATACGCACAGGCACGCAGGCATGCACACACGCATGTCTGTGCGCTCTTTTCTTCCTCTTCATTAAAGTGATACAAAAATCTTCTTTTGTTTATTTTCATCTTTTCCATCTTTTTTTCTGGGAAGGTTGGCTGCTATTGGCTTATTCTCTGTGTGAATGTGTGCATGTATGCATGTGTGTGTGTTTCCTGGTCATTATTTTTCCCAACTGCATCTCCACAAAGAGTTGAAATTCAACCACGTTTAGCAAATAAATAGTGCCAGCATCACATATGTTAAATTCGGAGCCTGTTGTCAAGATCAGCCTGGCTGCTGGGTACCCTGTGTGGGTCTTGAGAGAAACGGAATAATTCACCCGGCCAGGTTCTCAGGCTGAGCTAAGAGCAGAGTATGCATTCCATGGTCTCTGCAATGCACAGATTTCCTGGGTGTCTTTGTTTCTTGGTGTAGTTAAAGTTGGACACCCGGGACAGTGGACATGTTTGGCTCAAACCACCTCACTTGGCCACTTCTGATCATTTTAAGAAAATTTCAAGAGCTGGGATTTACTGAGGACCTACTATGTGCCCACAACTGTGTGAGAACCAGGGTCCACACCAGATCTACTTTTCCAGGGGTGATTCACCTAGAACTTGATATAAAACCAGCTATACAAGGAGCTCTTGGTAATAATAGCAATAATGATAGATAACATTCATTTGCATACTCTATCCTAGGCAGTATGCAAATCGTTACATAGTATTAATATTTTGTAAATTAATATTAGATACTTAGTATTAATGTTTTTGTCTTAATGAAAAGTATTTCGAGCACAGAGACAAGAATCCAGAAAATATAACGGACACCAGCTTTGGGAAATCTTAACCTAATGCTATACTTGCTGCAGATCTTTTTCTTCTGGAATGAGACATTACAGATAGAGCTGAGTCTCCTGTGTGCCCACCCTGATCCCAGTTTTGTCTCCAACCCTCCTACCAGGAGCCTAAATTTGGAGTTTATTACGCCAGTAGACGCTTTTAAATGTTTATTACATGATTGTGCGCCCATAAACGTGACATTATGTCGTTCGCGCAGACTTTTAAACTTCTCAGAAATGGTATCTAGCTGAGCACATTCTGTATCTTGCTGTTTTCTTCCCACTGTGCGTAGATGATCACATTTGATCCTCACAATGGGCTTAAGTGTCTGGTACCATTTTTACAGGTGAGGAAGCTGAAACACAGAGGGGATAAAATGATTGGAACCTACACGTCCTAAAGCTAAGCACATGTCTAAACAGTGACTCAGCAGTTCTACTCCTGAGTACACACCCAAAAGCAACAAGCATTTTGGGGGCACGCAAGACTTGCGTAAGAATAGGCGAGCCTGGGTGACTCAGTCAGTTAAGCGTCTGCCTTTGGCTCAGTTCATGATCTCAGGATCCTGGGATCGAGTGCTGTGTCGGGCTCCCTGCTCAGCAGGAAGTCTGCTGCTCCTTTGCCTTCTGCCCCTCCCCCTGCTTGTGCTCTCTCTCTCTCTCTCTCAAGTAAATAAATAAAATCTTAAAAAAAAAAAGACTTGCGTAAGAATGTTCCTAAGATCTTTTGCATGAGAGCTGAAAATTAGAGACAACCCAAATGTCCATCAACAGGAGAATGGATAAGCATACTGTGGTGAAATCACACTGTGGAATAGTACACAGCAATGAAAAAGAATGAGCTTGCAAGGCCCCGCAACAGCATGGACGCATCTCATAGATGCAACACTAAATGAAAGAAACTGGACAGAGAGCCTACTGTATGGCTCCATCTGCACAGGAGTTCGAAAACAGGTGACAATAGGGGTCAGAGCAGTGATGACTTTGAGGGCGGAGAGCAGGATTGACTGGGAGGGCCGTGGTGGGAGCTTCTGGGCTGTTGAAAGTGTTCCACACCCTGATCTTGGTGGTGGTTACACAAGGGTCTGCCTATGTAAAAAATCTTCTGGCTCTGCATCTAGATTTATGCATTGTGTTACGCGTGCTCCATACCTCCATGATGATGATGATAAATCACGTGTGTGGAGTCATAGAGATCGTCTGCAGCAAGGTCAGTTTGGACCCAGACATTCTGAATCTGTGCACTTGACCATTACTCTGAATATTTATGAAGGGAATGTGGAGGGGCAGATAGAGTTCCCTGCTCAAGTTCACACACTGAGCAAGTAGAAAAGGTAGGATGTGAATCTAGTTCTGTATGACTCCCACATCCATCCCTCTTTCCTTTGCGTTGGGCCACTTCCAGGCAAAGAGCCGGGGCTTTCTGGACACCCTGGTCTCCATCGGGGTATTGAAGACTGAGTCTTGCACTCTTAGTTTAACATACTCCATTTCCAGAACATGTTCACATCCAGGATGTTTCTCATTGCCTTAAGCCTGCTGGGCACACACAGCAGAGATGTTTGTGTTCATCACACCCATTTCACAGATAGAGAAATGGAGGCCCAGTCAACACACTCCAGATGACCAGATCCCCAGTACCTGTGAGGTATGCGGACAGGGCATGAAGCCTGAGGTCAAGCAAATCAGATCCAGTGGAGAATCTCAGCGGGGAACCTGGGCCAGCCATCACTCTGTGTCTTGGTTTTCTCATCTGCCAAGCGGGCATCACACTCTAGGCTCTGTAGGATAATTGTGACTCTTAAAGAAATGACTGTATAGGGCATGGCAGTGTGCTTGGCCAGTCTCTTTTCTTGACTTCTTGGCTCCTTTTGCGATTCAAGCTTCCTTGTTCTTCGCTTGGAGAACAGGTTGACCTCTGGGCTTTCTTGCTGCTTTAAGATTCTATGATTTATGGCACTTTATGCAAATGTCGATTAAGCACTCAGTTCTGCATACTGCAGAGAAAAAGGAGGGGCGATGGGCTGCCATGGTCCCTAATTTCAAATGGGTGTCAATAATTTTGGCAGGGAAGTGACCAGTGGCAGGTCAGCTGTCTCTTGCCTTTCCTGAAACATCCTGGGGCCACAATTCACTCCTACACCCACTCGTGCAGGATTCGGAAGGAATGGTGCAGCTTACAATTGGATGGTCTTGCACAGGGGACCTGGGCATTGGAGAGTCATCCCCTAGGACAGCCACATTCTGTAGCTGGCCTTTATTGAATGTCCTACTCCGTATTGGCCTCTAAAACCAAGAGAAGAAACAGAGCCTCCACCTCACAAAGCTACATAAAAATAACCTTCAAATGGGCATCTATAAAAGTGGGGCTGGTAATTATTCGGATCTAGTTAACCATGCAACAAAATGGAATAAACGCAGCTCCATTAACCTTATTTTAAAAGCACTCTTTGGTGATTCATGTTTATTACACTGTTAACATTTAAAAGAGTGGACGCCCACCAAAGTTCCTGCCTTGGAATCTGGTACAGAAGAAAACACACATTTGTAAGAAAGAGGAGGATATCCAGCGAAGCTCACTTCTCTTCTGTCAGCCCCTGCCCAAAGGGACCTCACTAGTTATTCACTGCTTCCATCTACAAGCATTTACTGAGCACCTACTATGTCTCGGGTATGTGGCCAGGTACTGGGGCTACAACGGTGAACAAGACGGCAATGGGCCCAGGGAGCCGGAGGTCTGATGGGGCAAGACTGGAAGAAGCAATCACTTCTACTGTGATCTGGGCTCCTGACCAAAATCTCCACCTGGGCAACTTCCAAGCTATAAAGCCCAATCCTCATCACACTTTGATTTCCTGGCTTTTAGCATTCGTCCACAGTGGCCGCCCGAACCTGCTAATCCATGATGACTGCAAAACACTGATTTTCTAACTACGTTATTTCTTTACATTTATTAATCGGCTGCCCACTGTAGAGAGGAGTTGGGCCTTCTCCTCTGTGTATCCATCCATTGATTATCAGAATGGATTCTCGTTTAGCCTGTGGTCTATAATCCACTACTAAGTTCAGAAAAAAAAGATGGAGAAACTCCTTGGGATGAAATAATCAGACATCTGGGAGAAACTCAAGAAACGTGACATCTAAAGGCAACGTGCGATTTGAATTGGGCCTAGCCCTGGCAATGCGGATGGGGAAGTAGTTATAAAGGACATTATTGAGGCAATTGGTGGAATTTGAATCGGGACCGTGGTACAAGTCAGTGTGTAAAATCAACAGTAGATTTCCCGATTTCGATCATTGTACTGTGGTTATGTACGAGATTGCTCTTGTTCTCAGGATATACTCACTGAACTATTTAATAGTTGGGTGACCAACCGTGCCAGTTTGCTCACGACTCTGAGAGGCTTCCCAGGGTGTGGGATCATGGTGCCAGAACTAGGAAAATTTTAGGCAAGCCAGGACAACTGGTCACTCTGGAGAGGGGCATCAGGACTGCAACTTACCTCAAATGGTTCAGGGAAAAAAAAACTATATATATACATACACATATACTATATATATATAATGTGTAACATGTATATTTAATATATATGATATATACAGTGTACATCTGCCTAATCTACCATCTATCTATACAAATACATATATATGAATATAAAAATTTAGTGAGAAATTCAAGAAATATGAGAAAAGGCTTACACTTGGTGAATCTGGTAAAAAATTAACAGAACCCCTTTGTACTTGTATTAGTTTCCTAGGGACTACTTTGCTATAACAAAGTAACACAAACCAGGTGGCTTGGAACAACAGAAATGTATTGTCCCACAGCTCTAGAGGCTAGAAGTCCAAGATCCAGAAGTCAGCAGGGCCCAGCTCCCTCTGAAACCTGGAGGGGAGGCTCCTTCTTTGCCTCTTCCAGCTCCCAGTGTCCCCAGATGTTCACTGGCTGGTGGCGACATCACTCCCGCCTGTACACAGCCTCTCCTTGTGTCTGTACATCGTCTTCCCTCTGTGCATGCCTGTCCTGTGTCCAGATTTCCCTTTTCTATGCGACACTGGTCTTGTTGGATTGGGACCCACCCTAACGACCTCATTTTAACCTGATTACCTCTGTAAAGACCTTATTTCCAAATAAGGTCACATTCTGAGGGACTGGGATTGGGACTTCAATATCCCTTCTTGGGGAGGGGATATAATCGCACCCATTATCAGTCCTAGTCTAACAACTTTTCTCTAAGAGTGAAATAATATCAACATAAAAGCTCTAAAAGTTACACAGATTGGATGATACCACTTGCCTTCTTTAGATGGTTGGTGGAGTCCCCCCACTCATAGGATAAGTGTCCACAAGCCCTGCATGCTCTTGACCATAGAAGGCAAGGCCCCAGGATGGGTCAGTTTAGGAGACTTTGATAAAAGGACTATCTCCAAGGATGGAGAACCACCAGGGCTAGCCATAGTGAGGAGCTGCCACCCCTAGGGCTGGAAAGGCAAGGGAGGGAGACGTTGCCAGGACCTGGGGAGGGTCCCTGACAGGTGCTCTGCCAGCAGCTTCCTTATGGTGTCCCTGCAGGGAGGAAGCTGGAGGAATCAATGCCCCCACGTCAGACTCCTCCACCCCCTCCCTCTACAGCTGGCTCCCCAGTGGCTGATGAACTTGAAGTCAGTGATGCTGTCAAAGACACAGAGTGACCGTCCCAGCTACTGAGCCCCATGGGGCAGGGTGGAGACCAGGCAGGGGTCATGAAAGGTGCCTTGTCTGACTCGTGGCCCTTGACACTTGCACTTCTTCTGCCCACCAGACTCTCCCACTCCATCCCCATCTCCCACCTTGATCTCCACTCATAACAAGCTACCCCACTGTCCCCTAGCCCTTAGCAAAGTTGTCAACAGCTCAATGCTGTGTGCCCATCCAGAGCATGAGCCCCACCAGGGCGGGGAGTGTGTGTCTGCTTTGTTCCCCACTGCGACCCCCTCAGATAAGGTCCAGCACACAGTAGATGTCCAATAAGAGCTGTTCAATGACTAACAGAATGGAAGGAGAAGACTTGGAAGTTACCCAAAGCAAATGGCAGAACGGGGTCAATACCCAGATTTCCCGATGCTCATGCTGGTGCCTGCAGCACCCCCTCCCCCCGCCTTACCGCCTTCATTTTTAGAAGGTTCACTTAGGGGTCCCTTCAAAAAGCACTCTCTACAAATATGATTGCAGAGTGATTCAAACAGCAACTGCTCCGAAGAAGAGGATGTGCTGTCTTTTTCTTTTATAAAAGGTGAAGTGTTTATGAGTGTAAATCCGGGCTCAGTTTGAGCATCTTCCAAGAGAAGAAACCAGAACCTTCTTGGGAAGGGAATTGGAGAACACAGGTTGCCATGTAGGTTGATCAAGAAATAAATATGAGCAACATGGAGAGAAAGTCTTTAACTGAAGGATACTTAGAATTTATAACTATGAAGATGATCGAATTCTCACTTCTTTCCCTCTATAGAATTGGCCCTGTACATGTCAGGAAAAATGAGCCAATCCATATAAGATGCATAGTGTAGATTTGGTTGTTAATCCTTAATATATAATTTAAAATGCTGATTCCATGGCTGGAATGGTGGAGGGAGCCAGATGGTGTCGTCTATAAAGACCGCGGTCAGAAGACTTCCAAGTAGAGGTTGGGAGGAGGCTTGGTTGGAAGGTTCTATTCAAAGTGTGGTGTTGTGAACCCACAGCATAAGCATTCTGGGGGTTAGAAACACAGATTCCAGGACCCTCAGAGGTACAGAATCGGCATCTTCACTGTACCAGGACCCCCAGATGATTCGTGTGCATCTCACAGTTCTGAGAAGTGCCGGCCCACAGGACAGTTTCCCATCAGCCAAGGGAGACTTTAGAGACTTTATAGCTCCTGACATCTCTGATTCTATACTTCCTCTGTCTCTTCCTCTCTGGAGCCTTTGCCTTAAGAACCACCATGAGGACATCACCAGGTAGCCCTACTTCCAGACACATTCACTTTGGGGCAAATAATCCAGCCCAGAGCTAAAGTGAGATCACTTTATAGTCACCGTACTGGCAAAGCAGATAAAAGACAATTCAGACCATTTTATAATGGCCACTAGCCCAGTTGAGGAGGGAAGATTGACTTCCCTGGAGAATGACAGCTGTGGAATGTAGAGGGAATTAGGGAGAAGAATGCAGATTCAGGAAACCAGTCTTTAGCCACCTTTCAATGAAATAACTGGTTCAGGAAAAATTACTATTTTTTTAAAGATTTTTTAATTTATTTTTTTGACAGAGAGAGAGACAGTGAGAGAGGGAACACAAGCAGGGGGAGTTGGAGATGGAGAAGCAGGTTTCCCATGAAGCAAGGAGCCTGATGCGGGGCTCGATCCCGGGACCCTGGGATCATGACCTGAGCCAAAGGCAGACGCTTAATGACTGAGCCACCCAGGTGCCTAACATGAAGCTGTTGCTGGCATTATTATGTTTCAGAGACATGGATGTCTCAGAGATGGGCTGGGTTTTGTGTTGCATGCCTGGGCTGCTGAACTCTCTCCCGGCTCGTTCATAAGAAATCGAGACTTTAAAAAAAAAAAAAAGAAGAAGATAACAGGAGGGGAAGAATGAAGGAGGGGAAATCAGAGGGGGAGACGAACCATGAGAGATGATGGACTCTGAAAAACAAACTGAGGGTTCTAGAGGGGAGGGGGGTGGGAGGATGGGTTAGCCTGGTGATGGGCATTAAAGAGGGCACGTTCTGCATGGAGCACTGGGTGTTATGCACAAACAATGAATCGTGGAACACTACATCTAAAACTAATGATGTAATGTATGGTGATTAACATAACAATAAAAAATTTAAAAAAAAAAGAAATCGAGACTTTCCTAAGCTCCTCCTTTTTCTCCTGTGCAAAATGGGTCAATTACCAATACTTACCCCGTGGGTTGCTGATGGTGTTAGCCAAGATAATGCATGTAAAAATGCAATGCTCCAGGCATACAGCAATAATTTTTAAAAAATAATAATTTAGTGTTAATACCATCCGGTGTATGGTTGAGGGGGACTTGGAACTCTGTGTGCCTGCGGTTTTGTCGTCTTGGGGGTAACCATCCACGCATAATGGAGATGACACTCCTCATCCTTATCTGTGACCAGGCTTATTTCACATCACTAAAGGGGCTCATGCAGAAATCTGGGGTCTCCTGAGAGGTGTACCATGTCAGGGATACAGATATGTGGTCATGAAGTTGATACTTACCCAAGGATGTGATGAGCATAGGAACAGAGAGATGTACTGGCTATGGGGGGATGGGGACCCATCTCATGGATGCCAGGAAGGGAGGTTTGGGATGGGGACAGGGGTGGGAGATGACACTGCAGGGCTCAATCCCACCTACACCGTGCTCTCCTAGCCCAATTATTCTGACCTTCTTTGAATTTCTGAGATGTACCAAATTCTTTCCAACCTCAGGACCTTTGCACATGCTGTTTCTCTGCCTGGAATACTCAGACCTATCTCTAAACACACACACACACACACACACACACACACACACACACACACACATATTTTACTTCTACCAATTTTACACCTATTCATCCTCCAGGTCTCAAACTTATCACTTTCTATGACACTCATTCCTTGACTCCCCAGGCTAAGCCTCTTGTCATTTATCCCCAGAGGATCTGTCCTTCACTTTCCTTGCACTTTGTATACTAGTCTATTAAAATCTATTTATTTTATAATTCATTGCTCAAAGTCACGAAGACAATTCTTTGCCTAGTTCATTTCCACAACCCTACATCTTAGGACAGAGCCTAACACAGAGCTATCGCTCAAGAAATATTTGCTGCCTAAATGAATGAGTGATTGTTTTAACAGTTTGACTCTGGAAAACTCCCTACTCAAGTTTTTGTTTCTTTCGTTCTGATTAAAACAGGAATAATAGCAACGGTTAGCAATCATTAAGGACTTGCTGTATGCCTGGAGTATTGCATTTTTACATGCATTATCTTGGCTAACACCATCAGCAACCCACGGGGTAAGTATTGGTAATTGACCCATTTTGCACAGGAGAAAAAGGAGGAGCTTAGGAAAGTCTCGATTTCTTGATGAACGAGCTGGGAGAGAGTTCAGCAGCCCAGGCATACAACACAAAACCCAGCCCATCTCTGAGACATCCATGTCTCTGAAACAGAATAATGCCAGCAACAGCTTCATGGCTGTTAAGTTGGTTATTTCTGCCTGGTACCTAGTGAGCATCACTACACACTTGGATGGGGGCTCCCCTGGCTTTGAATTTCCCAAGCAGAATCCCTGGCAGACTCCCATGCTTTGAACTTGCACGGAGTGATAACCATGAATCACCCCAAAGATTCCAGGACACAAGCAAGTTGGCTTCCCCTGGCAGCCCCGTTGTGCCAGGAGACGCTGGGTACGGCCACCGCATCGGTGATCCCAACTGCCGACAGAGCCTGGCGCACAAGGGCCCTCCTGCCGACCTCGCTGAAAAGATCAGTAAATTCAGCAGCCAGCGAGTCTGGCTTTCCCACTTGCTGTCCCTAAATCTCTGTCCAAGTGGCAGGACTCTGGCCCAGCTGCCCTGTCTGGGCTCATTTGCTCCAGAGGAGAGCGGTGCCAGGGACCTCCCAAGGGTTGGCGGGGACTTTGTTTTTCCCACCCAGGGGCCGTGTCAAGAGCGGCTCCTCCTTGGCTGCCTGACTCAGCTTTGCTCAGACACAAGCTGCAGGCACCAGGGGGCCTGGAGGGGACCCCAAAGTTCCCCACTCATTAAGTTGCCCTGGCTGGCTGAACTCAGGGTTCTGGGACAGCCCTTTGGGATCATGTCCAGGTGCCTGGCTTCCCCTGGGGCCTCGAGGAATGGGCTTCCAAAGTCGCAGACAGGGCCGTCAGGGGGCCCGGGGTCCAAACGAGGGCCAGGATGCCTTGGACAAGTCCCTTCACCCTCCAGGCCCAGTTCCCTTGTCTTCACATTGGGATAACACCAATATCCTCCTGGCTAGGGTATTCTGAGGATTAAGAGATTTATGAATTCTTGCCGTAGTAAATAATGAGTGCCTACTGTATACCACGCACTGTGACGACACATCTGACATATCCCATTTTGTTCTCGGAACCGAGGTGGAAAGTTGGGGTTTTTTTACTCCCCATTATTGAAAAGTCATAACTAAAACTCAGAGAGGTAGAGTAACCTGGCCAAGGTCACACAGAGGAGCTAGAATTCAAACCAGGCCTGTCTGATCCCAGAGGCTGAGAGTTTGACACGCTGCAAAACCCCTAAGCCAGGTTCCCAACCACAGCTGGCCGTACCCCTTCCCTGAGAGCATCGTAGGCTGAGCACTGTTACTTGCATAAGAATCACGATGGTGACAGTTTCGTTTATTGAGACCTGACCATAAGTCACGTGCTGCTACATGGATTCCTTCCTTTATATACTGTAGTTACGGTTTGTATTTTGATCCCATTAGGTTGATCTGGACCAGTACATGAAGCATTTTCAAAACAGACAAAAGATTCTGAGCCACAGTCCATAGGGAGCCATAGCAGGTCTGCACGTGAGGCTCTGACGTGATCAGGTTGGCCAGTTCTGAATATAGCTCCAGCTGCTGAGATCAAGATGGATAACAGAGAGAGACAGAGGCTGGAGGCAGGAAGGCCAGTGTGGAGGCTGGAGCAATAGAAAAGGATGGAGGCCAAATGCAACCCTTTGTTCTTTCTCTCTCCCCAGGACAGTTTGCCTCACAGAGGACTGGCCTCCCCTTTAGCAGCACCTCGGCCCCTGGGGCCCTGTCTTCCATCAGCCGGCTTCTCCCAGCTCAGATCCCCGCCGGTCCCCGGGCTTAGAGCATTCTACTCAAGGCGGGCTAGGAGAAACTCTGCTCATGTATTCATTCACTCATTCATTCATTCAAAACTAGTTATTGAGAACCACTGAGTGAACAGCATAGAACAAGAGACCCTAAGGGTCAAGCTGAGAATCAGGAACATGGGGCTCAAGTCCTCCTTCTGCCCTGAACCTGTGCAAATCCTACCTTTCTATGTCCCCTTGTCCTGTTCTGTGAAATGGAGATTACGTTCCAACCACAGCGGTTTGGGGAAATACAAGGAGGTGTGGATGAAGCAGCTGGTGGACACTTGGCTCTTGGGGACTTTTAGGGCTTCTCACTGAAGAGGCATAGAACATGGCAGTCGGGGTGGGGGGAGTGCGGGTGCAAGGAGATAGAGCTGTGGGTCTAAGTCTGGTTCTTAACCAGGGGTCACCTGGCCCCCCAGGAATAGTAGGAGACATTTTTGGTTTTCACAGCTCTGGGGGTGGGGCTGTTGCTGGTATCTAGCAGGCAGGGGCCAGAGATGTCACTACATAGCCTATAATGCACAGCACAGCCCCCATCACAAAGAATGGCCTGGTCCCAAATGGCATCCTAAATGCCCGGAAGCCCAGGATGAATTAAATATTTCCCCCTCTGGGCTGTGAAGAGGGGTCCCAGGTCCCAGTGCTCAGCCTGCCTGTGCAGGGAGCATGCCCAGCTCCGACAGGAGCAATCAGCCCCCAGTGCCGACCGCTCTGTGTGGGGCTGGGTACCCGCGTGGACCATGCTAACTCATCCCTCTGTTGTGACTACAGCCCTCCCCTGTTCCTGCCCCCCCCCTCCTCTATCTGACTGGGACCCGCCATGGTGCCTGAACCTGCTGGGAAGTTGCCCCAAGCAGCTATGTGATGTCCTCCTTGTCCCCCCCAACAGGGGCTGTTGGGGGCCGGGATATGGCTCCTTGGGGAGTCATGTGAGTGAGGACAGAGGGGTTGGCTCCTCCAGGGTAGGAGGGTTCCCAAATTGAGTCTCTTTGTCCATCCAAAGTTAGCACCTCCTGGCTGCTGCCAGCCACTGGGGGCTCATGACAGAGCCTGTGGGTCTGATGACCTTTCTCCTTTATCTCTGCTGTCACTTGACAGAGCCAGGGACACACAACTGGTCCCCAGCTGGTGCACAACACCCCTTCTCACATGCCCTAAAAACTAAACTAAGCTTGCCTGAGGTAGGGCTGTGGGGAGAGCACCTAGTACACAGTACTAGCCGGGCACACAGTAGGTACTCAATAAATACCCACTCAGTGAATGAAAGAATGCACACAGGGCATGTGAGGAGGCCTGATTTTTAAACTCAGCTTTGCATCTGCCTTGCCATGTGGCTTTGAGCAGCCACTTTGCGTCTCCAGACCTCAGTATACGGGTCTGTAAAATGGAGCTTATCCTTTACCGCTGAACACATCCTGAAAGGAAGACAAAAGCCTTTGGAGTCAAGCAAGGAGGGGGCTGGAGCTGAGACTATCTTTGTGAAATAAGCCACGAAACCACATTTGTCATTTCTCATTTCTCGTTTCTCGGGTTTTTTTAGCATCAACTCCAGAAAGGCTACAGCAAGCGAGCTCTGTCACCTGTATTAGTCACTAATGCTGCGTAACAAATTACCCCCATGCTGAGCAACGTAAACCAACCCGCCTTCCTTACCTCAGAGTTTCTGAGGGTCAGGACTCCAGGTGGGGCTTAGCCAGGTGGTTCTGGCTCAGGGCCTCTCCTAAGATTGTGAGACAGTGAGATCACCACCATTTATTTTCCAGATGAGGAAACAGAGAGATCACACAGCTGGTAAAAGATGGAGTCGGGTTTCATCCTGAGGAGTGACAGGTTTCCAAAGCCCTGGGACTTCCCACACCACCTTCCTCAGAGCCAAAGATGGAGAGGAAAGGGGCATTGGGTCCAGCTTCCTGTTTGTTATTCTAGAACCACAGAAAAGCCCAGAGTCTTCCAGTGAGGGCACTGGAAAGTACTTTGCAAGGGAAGCCCAGCTTTTGCAGAGCACATTCCACTCACGTGCCTTTCAGCCCTGACACAGGGGGCGTACACTTCTCCCCAGTTCACAGGTGGTAGAGCTGAGACTCAGCCAGCAGGCTGGCAGCACCAGGATCTCTCGGTTCCTGAGTAGCCCCCACCCCACAAAGTGCCCCAACTCCCTTATGATGCCTGATTCATATCCAGGCCACTTCCCAAAGGCTTCTCCATCCAGGGGTCTTGTGCTCAGTAGGACAGCCTCACTGGTTAATCCTGACCCCAGCTCAGGCCCTCAAGGCATTCCTTAAGCTCCTTGGGCACCCAGTCACTTAATGACATATGTATGTATACGTGTGTGTGTGTGTATGTATGTGCACACACACACACACACACACACATATATATATATATATATATATATATATATATATATATATGACACGGGGGACCTTTTGAACGTCTAAGATGGGCTTAGCCAGGATTCTAGTTGTGCATCTGCTGAGACCATTTTGTTCGATGCCTGCATGACCGGGGACTTACAAATCAAGGACAGAGCCTGAGTACAGAGGGTGAGGAGGGGTTTCCCGCTGGTGGTCCCATCACTATCTCTTTTGAGAAGTCTTAATCCCCTAATCAGTTTTATTAATCTCATAACAATCTTTCCAACATCGGTTACATCCTTCTTATCTTGGTTAAGCATTTTGGTGAACTCGGGGCTTCTTGTCACTTAGGGATTTTTTCCCCTGCTGCTTAAAGCATCTGCTCTTACAGATTCTCTCTCTTCTCTCTCTCTCTCCCTCACTCACTCTCTCCCCGTTCTCACTCCCTCTCTCTCTCTCTTCCCCCCTTTCCCTCTCTCTTTCTCGGTCTCTCTCTCTCCTTCCCTTGCCCCCCCTTCCTTCTTCTCTCCCTCCAGCTATGCTGTTAGAATCCAAAACCCCTTGAATTTCAGAGCAAGGAGGAACCTTTGAGACCACCCAGCATACATTTCTCATTTTATAGCAGGGAGAGTCAGGGCTCTGAGATGTTAATGGCCTCATTCAAGGCCATGCCACAGGTACGGGGCGTCCACACATGTGCATGCAGAACAACAGAAACCTTGCAGGTATAAGCATTAACCAGCATCATCTTCGTCCTGCACAAATGCCTCTCAGGTGGGTTCTGCACTAACTCCATTTTAGAGATGAAGAAACTGAGGCAGAAAAGGAAATCACCAGCCGGCAGACACAGTGTGTGAGAGGCGCAGCCGGGGAACAGGAACCCAGGCGGCCAGACTTCAGGGCGTGAGTCTCCCACCACCAGGCTCTCTCCACGATGCCAGGTATCACTGTGCCCTCGGATCCCTCCAGCGGCAGTGGGCTGGCGCACAAATGCGGGCCAAGCAGGTCCCTTATCAAATGAAATAAAGTATTAAAGGCTTTAGATGGAGCCGTTGCCCCTCTCTGGGGTTGGGAGCTCTGAGCCCCCCCGATGGCGTTCCCATGGCTCAGCATGGGAGCCCATGACCGTGACCCCTGTGCCACTGACCTTCAGCAGTGGCCGTGATGGTACCAGCCGGGTGTCCAGCAGCTCCTGCCGGCCACGGCCACACTCCCAACTCACAGCAGCGGCTGCAGCCATCCCATGCCTCGTTAGGTGTCACCTCCTTCATCTCTCAACTGGAAAGAGGTGTCTGCAAATAGCCATCAGCTCCAGAAGGCTTTCTGGAAATGAAATACAATGTGGGAAGCCAAGATGAAAAGCTCATAAAAGGAAGCCACTGGCGCAAGCCGGGCTTTGAACGGAGGGGCGTCCAGATGCCCATCTCTCCATCCCCTCATGGGGCCCCAGCAGCAACTGGGGGGTCTCAGACACTCAGTTGCAAGGCTACCAAGGAGGGATCTCATGCCCGATCTTCTGTGAGCTGAGCAACATCCCCTGTCCTCCTCCAAGCCCCCCAGTGAGAAGAGAGATTTGCAATCGGAGGGCAAGGCTCTCAGACTGTTCCAGAATCCACAGAGACGCATACGTGGGATCCTGAAGCATGCTCTTTCCGAGTCCCTCCTGACTCGGTGTGCCTCTCCCTATCCGATGGGATCACCTCTGTTCTCTCCCGCCCGCCTCCTGCCCTCTTTGTCTGCCTGACAAGTAGCTGGTGAGGGCGAAGATAGAGAACCAAGCACCGAACTTAGAAAATAAAAATACCCCGGTCGGCTTTATTAATCTCCTGAAATATGCTCTCCAACCACTTCCAAGCTGAAAGAGCCTGTGTTTCCGCCCTAGAACATCGTAAAAAAAAAAAAAAGTGGAAATGTTTACAAGGATGACTGGGGAGAAGTGCAGTAGATCTTCCTGGTAATGTACAAGGTGATGCAGTAATTGCTATGGAAACTAGTCATTATAATTCAGTAAAATGAGACGGAGAAAAAAAGTTAAGTTCATTGTGTTACCTATGACTGTATAGTCAGGTTCTTTACATACATTAGCATAAAATCAAGTCCCACTTTTATTCTCCGGGTTTTCGCCCGCTCTGCCTTCACAAAAGAACGTGTAGGGTTCAGCACGGATGAAGCCCTAAAGAGGAGAAGAAAATTCACTTTGCAAGAAATCTCTTCCCCCACCCCCCCCAAGTAAAATATTTAATGTTTCTGCATAATGTGTGTGCAGGTTCCGGATGAGACCGCAGCTCGTGCACAAGGAGTTTTGCCCAGCGCATTGGGGGAATCACCTTATCTCTCTACCAGCCCTGAGGTGTGGTGGAAAGGGACATCTTCTTTCAGAAGAGATGCAACTTGCCAAATAAATAGAAAGATGCACAGTCACAGGATCTATTGCACATGTGAAGTCTGAGCATTTTGGGGAGACAATCGGAGGGAGCAGGTTCTTGTGAGGCTTTGGGAGATGCTGAGGGAGGTGGGGGGCACACCACCCCACATGAATATCCCTGCCTGTTTTCCACTAGGTGCATCCTAACCCATTTGGAAAGTTGATCTGAAGGCAAGGCAGTTGCAATCCCAGGAGTGGTGGGGGCTGCCCCAAATGTAAGGTAAGAAGCACTTACTGCTCAGATACCTATTTCTGGCAGAGGGAGATAAAGGAGTACTTTAAAGCATGCTGGGGACTGGTGAGTATGAAGATAAAGATCATTACCCCTCTTTACCAAGAGCTTGCAAACCTCTACATCACTGGGAGCCCAGAGACAAGGGACCAGAGTTAGAAGGACGTGGTCTCCTGGTGAGTAGGTTCATCTCTCTGAGCCTCTGTAGTTCTACAAGCTATTAAACTCTTGTCTCTCAGCTCCAAACCTGCCCTTCTATTCTCTGCCTTCTGGGGCCCAGGGCTGGATTTCTGCACCCTGCTTTTCTGAGGGGGGGGGCCCACAGGCGGTCTGTGTTGACCTCTGCCCATAGGGGGTGCTAGAGGGAGACTTGAGGCAGGTTGCAGGAGAAGGGATGCACTCTCCTCCCTGTTTGCAGGCAGTTTTTGTCAGCATCCCCACCCCAGCAGAGGTTCTTCAGCCCCGCAGTGACAGGTGGGTCCAGTACAGGTCTTCCTGCCAGTGATCGCCAGCCCCTTCCCTCTTCCAAAGTCTGTGCCCAAGCTCTGCATTGTTCCTCCCCAGAGCTCTGGATCATCAGCAGAATTCGGGTCCATCCTCCAAGTTGGTCTTTCTTCTTTCCCAACTTTTCGGCTTGCTCTTTCAGCCCAAGGAGGACAGCTGCCTCCCCCAACCACTGCCTCTGTGCTTCCTAGTATCCCCAGTTTGCCTTTCTAATTTCTCAACATTGAGCAACTGAACTGATTCCCTGTATTAAATTCTCTCCATTCGAGTACCTGGTAGAGTTTCTGTTTCTTATTTTGGGTCTCACCCTTTCCAATCCCATCTCCACTTGGTAGTTAGAATGATCTGACAACGATTTTGATCAGGATACTGCCAGGAGGGGGTGATCTACTAGGCTTTAGGCTGGCAAAGCCCCTCTCCTACCCACAGCAGACATCCTTTGGCAATCACATTTCTCCCGAGCATTGACACACCCTCAGAATCCTTCTTAACACCATGCTTCAAGACAGTACTATTCATGGCTCAGAACCAGTAGGTAAAATGGAACCTGTTTTCTAATCTCACCCTGGAATGTGACTTCCACCTTCCATACGAACTATTTGTTAATTTTTCTCCTGTCTATTGAATGTTTATTACATATCAGGCATTCTACTATCTTGTCATGTAGTATCTTCAAAGAGAAATCCCTCCAGTTCGTGCCATCTCCCATTGGTTGCTTTATATTTGTTTTTGTCCCCAAAAGCCCGCCTTGCATACTCAGATTCACTCTAACACCTAAAGAGATTCTTTTAACTGAGACTCAGTGAAGTCACCACAAAGAGTTCTTTGAGAGTGACTGAATTCTCTCCCTGGAAGGAGAACTCTACTGATATTCAGCATAATTACACAAACAAACTCCAAGTGGCACAAAGTAGAATTCTGCGATTGAATGGCTAATTATGTCCCTGTTTAGGCATTGATGGAAATCCTTCTCTGGATGTGGCTAAGAGTCACAGGCTCTCTTTGGGGGTTATCTGGAGTCTTTTCCCCAAGTTCTGCATGTAGCAATGTCTGAAGACAGTTTTGATTGTCAAAATCAGGCATGAAGTGCTATTAGCATCTCATGTTTGGAGACCAGGGATCCAGGGGTATTTCTCAATACCCCACAGTGTACAGGACAGTCCTCTACAAGAATTATCTGACCCCAAATGCCAATAGTGTCAAGGGCGAGGACTTTTAGTTTTGACTCGTGTCTCCCATGTGGGCTGTGCTGACCTGGTGTGAGAATCCCCTTTTTCACTTGCAAAGAAATGTCCCTATTTGTACATGTAATTGCCAGAAGTTGGCACGAAGTAGTGAGATCTTTGCAATGACATTGCTGATGAGATCTGTTCCCTCCAATGCATTGTGCAAAATGCCCTCCCAGGACCCCAAAGTGGCTCCTTTCAATCTCCCTTTGACCCTGTGACCTTCTCTGTCACCAGCCTGGCACTCTATCCCTAGCCAACTGTTTCTGTGGTCCATCCATGCCAGGTCTCAAGACATCGGGAAGAGTCACCTCCAAGTTCAGATGAAACCGAAAACATATCTCCCATTGGCCTGACTCTTGGATACCACGACATTCCCAGTGCTGCACTAATGAGCTTCCCCCTTCCAGCTGAAGCAGCTCAAATCCTCCCATGCCCCAAATCATTCCAGCCACATTCCTCATCCTGAGGTCAAACTGCCTTGAATCTAATCAGACTTTGCATTCACCGCAGGTTCTCACTCATTAAATACGACTTGATGAAGGGATGTGCACAGATACGCAATCCCGGTTTGTCTCTTTACTCTGGGGCTTTATATATTGGCTTGGTTCGAAGTCGGAGATACAGACTTCCACATCCCCATTTTGGCAGCATCGATTTCCTTAGGAAAATGAAGGAACGGTCACATCGGATTAAATGGTGGAGGGAAAATCACAACCCCCCTGTCCCCCACCTGGTAGCAGGGCTGCGACCAGACCACCGCATTTGTGTCTACTATTCAGTTAACTGTCGGCCAGCTTCTCCCTGACTTGATAGAGCTGATAAGTACGGGACCGTGGGATCATGAGCAATTGACGCCAGAGACCCACCGCATCCTAGCACCCCTCCTTCATCGTACTGCATTTTCCAAGAAGTGAGTACACTTGAATCATGAGATTTTAGGACCAGAGAATCTTTGCAATAAAGAGTTTGAATTTTGGAGGCCAGGAATACTAGAACCGGTTTGGGGGGAGGTGGGCAGAGGGATCTTAGAATTATAAACTGTTTGGATCATAAAATCTCAGAATTTCATAACTTGTAGCTTTGTTTGCAAATTTCACATCCCCCAACCAAAGCTTCTTGGAAATAGTAAAATTGAGGAACTTGGAAGCCAAAAGCTTAAGGGAACCTCAGAGCTCCAAGCTCTTTTCCAGGCTTGAGCCACCTCTGGATTCCCTTGTCCTACCCCTTCCACCAGGAAGATTAATTGTTTCTTCTACATAGAAGAAAGTGTCCCCACCCACAGAGGGGACACTGCCTACAAAGCCATAGCAAGGAGGGGTTAACTTTCTGCCTGCAGAGCAGATCGTTGCCACCCCAGGGAAGGGACCAAACACGAGAGTCCCCAGGAATTAGGCAAATAATGTAAGTGAGGCAATGGGTAGATCCAATAAAATAATGGGCCATTAGACTCTGAGCATTCATGTCAGGAAGACAATAGGGAGTGGTAGGGACTGTGGCAGATGGAGGATCTTTGCTTTGTAGATACAGGAGCCCATCATTACTGAGCATGCTGGGAATCTGTCCGAGATGCTGGAAATCTGTTTCCGGGTGGAAATCTTGAGATTCTTTTTCAATATTGGCAACTGATCCAAATTTCAAATGCAGTGCAGGCTGAACGGTGTAGCAAGACCAGTAAGAAATGATCAGGAAGCCCCTTTTGGCCCGCAGGCCCCCGGTTGGCACTTCCTGTAGGAGGAGGCATCAAAGGCACCAGACACGGTCCCACAAGGTGGTTTGGGAGCAAGGATCCTGCAGCCTGAGTGCGCGGCTCAGACTGTTGCCCTGCCACTTCCTGGCTCTGCTAACTTGGCCCTCTGGGCTGGATTTCCCCACCTGTAATATGGGACGTTTATCAAAGTACCTATTTCATGAGGTCATGTGAAGTCTAAATGAATGAGAATATGCAAAGTCTTTAGGAAGCACGCATTAGTTAGCATCTACCAAGAATTTCGGTAAAGTGCCTAGTACAGGTAGGGAATAGGTAAACATTAGCCGTTCATTTTACTGTTTTGCAGATCCTCATTTTTTTTTTAAAACTTAGGCTCTCCCCAGCAGTCTTGCTGGGAGAAGAAGGGCAGGCAGAGGGGCCAGAATTTGTAACTCCAGTTTGCAGATGAAAGAACTTAGACATGGAAGGGTTTTCTACTTGCCCAAGGCCACACAGCAAACACATGGCAGGATTTGGCTCAGGACCCAGCTCTCAGACTCTAGCTCCCTTTCTTCCCCGACTCTGTCTGCTGTCGGAGCTCACGGCCTGACCTGGCCATGGACGCCACCCCTTCCCAGCCAGCCAGCCAGCCAGAACTCTGCCACATTGCCAGATGTCCCGCGCCGCACTCCAGACGCAAAATGTCAATGAGGTGCGTTTTGTTTTTTTTTTTCCTAAAGAGAAAGAAAGAGAGAGAGAGAGAGAGAGAAAGGAGCAGAGGGTGGGAGAAGAACTGTTCTCATCACAAATTTCTCTCTGGCCCTCTTCCCAGATTCGAAGTTTCTGGCACAGCCGGCAAGATTCGGGGCAGGAGAGGAAGACAGGGGTCCTGGGCAGCAGTGGGGTTGCTAAGGGTCCGGAACTGGCTGGCCTGATTTCTCAGTCAGACCAGCACCCAGGGCTAGCTGCATAATTGTGGGGCCATACAAAAGGGAATGCAGAATCCCCCTGGTGCAAAAATTATTCAGCATTTCAAGAGGGTGCCAGTCGACCATCAAACCCAGACACGGGGGCCTCTGAACACAGACCTTGTGTGACTGCAGAGGTCTCATGTCCATGAAGCCAGCCCTGGACTCTCCCCCTTGTACAAGGGGTCCCCCAGTGTTACACAACAGGGGCACAAAGAGGGTTAACAGACGCCCTCCCCTCTCCCCATGTCCTGGTGAGATAAAACCACCATTGGGAGACCCAGGACAATTTTTATATAGGATTAGAAAACAAAAATCAATATTTAATTATCTGTAAGCTTTTTGTGTCACTGAATCTTTAGCACCCTAACAGGGAACACAGGCTGCCAAGGCAAAAGTAAGTCATTAAAGACGCCGGATCGCTGGCCATCCCTTTTTAGAGTCGGGCCATAAATAGAGGACATTATCAGTCCTCCCATGCTGGTATTGTTATTTATCTTTACAATCTCTATTTACCTCTATTTATAGCAGATTTCCCCCATATATTATGAGGCCAGGTTAACTTTAATGGACTTCATGAAAAGAGGTACTTAAAACTTTGGAACATGCTTATGTGGACAGATGGCGAGGTTTTCAGAAGCTATGGGGCCCAGAAGGCCGATTTGAAGGGTGTTGATTTTTTTCTTTCTTTTTTTTTTCTTTTCTTTCTTTCTTTCTTTTTTTTTTTTTTTTTCTTTCCCCCTTTGCTTCTTTTCTTATTGCAGACACTCTCTCCCATGAAGGCTGTCCAGGGTCCATCTTCCCTGGCGTGGTAGCCACATCCGAAGTGCAAATGGATGGGAGATAGAGCCAGAAAATCCTGGCTCTGGACCTTCACATCTCACCTGTAAAGGGTTTTTTTCAGTTGCCAAGCTGACAGCAGCATCATCCTTCCAGAGGCTGAAAGCTTTTGCCTTGCCAGGGACACCCTCACCAGGGTTACATGATCTTATTTTAGCTTTAGTCAGAGTGGGTTATAATAGTCTGTTCAACGACCTGCCTCCTCCATCAGACGGCCAACTCCTCTGGTCCGGGACAGTTTGGGCCACCTGGGGATTCACACGCCCTAGCACAATGTCCAGCACAGAGCAGATGTGCAATAACCATGAACGATGATTTTACAAGGGGGTTGGCAGAGGTAGAGAGAAAACCAGCAGTTGGCTGACCTGGGTTTGAATTTCTCCTGTGGAGCTTAGTACCTGGGGAGCTTTGGGCAAGTTAATCCACCTTTCTGAGTCTCAGTTTATTCGTCCATAATGTGGGGTTAAAAATACACTTACTTCACAGGTGGATGGAAGAAGTCAATAAGATGGGGAGAGGGACACATAGCCCAGTGTCCAGTACCCAGAAAACATGTGCTCAGAAAACCCACAGGAGCTTATTTTCTTTCATTAATCCCAGGGGCCACACGATCTGCTTAGAACTAGTGTAAATGAGTGAAAGCGAATGAATGAATGCATGAGCGAGTGGATGTCCAGATGGATGGATGGATGGATGGATGAAAACATGGGAAAAGCCTTTCTTAGAAGCAGAGCTGAGGCCCAGGAAATGTAATCTAGAGAAAGATTAGAAGCATTTTTGCTCACTGATTTTAAAAAATAAGGCAATCTAGGGGCATCTGGATGGCTCAGTCAGTTGAGCGTCTGCCTTCGGCTCAGGTCATGATCTCAGGGTCCTGGGATCGAACCCCATGAAGGGCTCCCTGCTCAGCAGGGAGTCGGCTCCCTCTCCCTCTGACCTTCCCCCTGCTTGTGCTCTCTCCCTTTCAAACAAATAAATAAATAAAATCTTTAAAAAAAATAAAAATAAAAATAAGGCAGTCTAGAAACAGAGCTGAGGATTTAGAAAAATCTGCATGTAATAAAGGTAGCATTTCAACGCAGTTGGGGAAAGATTGTTCCACAAAGAGCATTGGGACGATTGTTTAACCATGAGAGAACAAAGGTAGAGGTAAATTGTTGCTTCACAGCCATTTGGCAAAATCAAGTCCCGATGGATTGGAGTTAACAGGATAGCATAAAACTCGATGACCCTCAGATAAAAATGGGGATTGACAATTTATGACTTCAGGCCATGAGGATGTTTCTAAGTATAAAAACAAAATAATACGCTATAAAAGAAAACATAAGATTGATTAAATTCCATAAAAATCAAAATATTTACAGGACCAAAAAATAAGAAATAAAGTACACTGGGAAAAATTATTTGCTCCACTTACGTAAGGCAAAGGGTTAATAGATACACTGTATGAAGAGTTGTTGGATATTATCAAGAAAACAAAGAACAAAAGTTAACAAGAAAAAAAATGAAACAAGTATATGAATGTGGAATTAATCAAAGAAGGCATAGCAATGGCCAAATAAGCACATAACACAAGCTAAACTTCACTCACAATTTTTTTAAAAAATGTAATTTACGAGAATTTACGAAGTTACAAATGGTCAGATCAGCACATTTTTTTCCTTAATGATAACACACACTGCTCATGAGGATGTTGCAAAATAGGCATTCTTGAACATTGTGGGTACAATCTTTATAGAACACAAGAGTAAATATTTTTTGCTGTATGCCTTGAGGCTTTGTGGTCATTTATTACACAATATCTTTGTGTAAATGTTGAAAGATACACTCTTGACATAGTTACCCTGTATCAGTTTCCTCTCATTGGGAATATATATGGGTGACATTTTTTTTTATTAGAGAACACTTAGTGGGTCCCATTAAAAGTTTAGATATGTCCACCCTTTGACCCGGCATTTTATTTCCAGAAATCTACCTTAGGGTTAACACTTACACAGGTGCTTGGAGACACAGTTTCAAGGAGGACCATTACAACATTGTTAACAATAGCATAGAAGAGGTGGGAGAGGGTGATGGGTGAAACAGATAATAGGGGATTAAGAGGTACAAGCTTCCAGTTATAAAATAAATAAGTCACAATTGAAAAGCACAGCATAGGCAATCTAGTCAACAATATTCTAATGTTATATGGTGGCAGATGGTGTCTACACTTACTGTGGTGAACACTGAGTAATGTATAGAATCCTGGGATTGATATGGTGTACACCAGAAATTCATATAACATTGTATGCTAATTATACTTCTAAAAAAATAAACAGTAGCATAGCAGAAATTTAGAAACAACTTAATTACCCATCAAGAAGGGAATGGTTAAGGAAACCAACATAGTTATTTTGATAAGTAAAATTGTGAAAACCACGCATATCTACAATTTCAACCTAACATATCCATGTAATAGAATATTATGCAGCCATTAAAAAGAATGAGGCAGTTTGACATGCCCAGAACATGGCCGTGTTAAATTGTTAAGCGAGAAAAGCAATTTCTAGACAGCACATATATCATGGTCTAACTTAGGCAACTAATTTAACTATGTACATTACAAAGACCTCAAAAAGAGAGTGGTTTAGGGGAGTGTTTTCTTTTGACTCCTGGATTTCTGCCTTTTTTAACTTGTACCTTTTTGTTTCACTAGAATTAGCTTCTATGCCCTGTAAGTCTGCCCACTCAACCCAGCCCCCCTGTTGGTCAGCATGTGACTGTTTCCAAGTGCATCCTCATCAAACATATTTCAAGGACTGGTAGGGACACCAGGGTGACACTCAGCATTTCAGCCTAGCCAGTGGGGTCTCCTGTGTCCTGGCCCTTACCCTCTCCCCCTCTTTAATTCTTCTGGTTCTCCACAGTCCCCTATTGTCTCTTGCTCCAAACATTTCCCCATGCTGTGCCCTCTGCCTGGAATGCCCTTCCCTGCGCTGCCCACTTGGAAATCTTGATGAAGATTCATATAACACATTCCATAGGAAGCCTTGCCTAACATTCTAGTCTGTGGCAAGCGATTCACTGGGCACTTTTTTTTTTCCCCCCAAAAAATTGAGATAACATTTACGTAGCATAAAATTAACCAGTATAAAATATAGAGTTCAGGGCATTTCTAACATCTAGATTCCCAAGCCTCAACCTAGTCCTATTGCATTGAAGCCTCTGGTATTGGGAACAGAAATCTACATTTTAAATAAAGTTCCCAAATAATTCCTACATACACCAAAGTTTAGTAATCACTGTTCTAGTATTTTGTCTTTCTTTCTATTAGTGCATGGCTATTTCTTTTCATGTCTCTTGACTTGTAAGCTGGAGACTGTGAGAATCTGTATAAAGATAGGGAAAGCAGTAGATATATTGATGTGTACACACATAGGAAAAAAATATATATGCATATATATAATTGTTTTATGACCATGCTGAATAAATTATAACAAATCCCAATAAGAGGATGGCAAACCACAAAACTCGTTCCATAAGGAGGAGGTGGGACGAACTCCCCTCCGTCTTACCCCACTGTCAGAGTGAGCCGGGAGCCAGCAACCAGCGCCTCAGTCCTTGCTGGAACCTGAGCAACGCTCTCAGCTGGGGATTTATTCCTTTCACTTTCTAGCACCGGCTGGTGTTGACTGTTGCCAGGAAGAAACAGTCTTGGGCAACCCTGCTGCCCTGGCCTCAGAAGATGAGAGATACATTTTAGGTGGGGAGATGTCTGTTTCCAGTGCTTTCCAAAATCACATGCAAGGATGTCGCCGAGCTGAGCCTGAAGGCCCAGGATGTTGGCAGGTCCAGCGTGGCTCGCTGGATGTAGTGTGTGGGGACCGGCTCTGATGTTGAGGTTCAGTTTCCGTCTCAGGAGCCCCATCCATCTGGCTGTTCTCCATCCTCAGCCAAGGACCTGCTGCCTTCTGGGAGCCTGCGGGGTGGAAGTAAGAGAAGGAGGGGAGGAGGGTGACAGCTGGGCCTGGGGGCGGGGGGAGGGTGGTAAAGGCCCATCTCCAAAAGCCATTGATTAATCTTGAAATAGGGATGCTTTCATTTCTTTGCAAACCGGAGTACCATGTGGAGAAAATCACAGCATGCATGCCACGGTCAGGGGAACACAGTGGGGAAGAACATCAGACTCAGCCAGAACCTGGTTCAAATCCCGACTCTATCACTTCCTGGCTGTGTTACCTGGAGTGAGTTTCCTGCCCTCTCTGAGCCCTTTCTTTGTCCATAAAATAACACCTCCCAGAATTTCTCTGGATGCTTTAAATAACATAGTATCTGTGAAAGGCTTTGTGCAGTGCTTGGGGAAAAAAGAAAACATCCAATCGATACATGCTAATTATCTCCAGGAGCCTATCTCTCCTTGAAAGGACGACTTTGTTTTATATGGTTGTAAAGTGCCCAAGCAAGGCGAGGTAGAAATGCTCTGAAAACAGAATCAGAGACCCGGGCTCCATTTCTGGAACTCTCATTTTGGAATCTGGGGCAGGCCCCTTCCATTCCTTTTTCTGCAAAGGCAGGGAAGAATCTCACGGGGTTAGGAGGACCCTAGGCCCGAGCCTTTCAAGTGTCAGGCCGCTTGATCTTAAAACCCTCCTGGCATTGTTAGCCCCTTTCTCAGATGAGTTACACTGAGGCTCAGAGAGATGAAATTAGTCCTGTAAAGCAAAGAAATGCTAGGATGACCTGGGGTTCCAACCAGGTGTGTCTGATACCTCTACCTAAGCTTTTTCTACCTCCTTCTCTTTACCTCCAGTATAAAGATAGCAATCATCACCACCACTGACGTATTGCTTTCCCTGTGCCCTGTGCCTTACAGTTTGTAAGGGGGCAGCCTTACAAACTTGGCACTCTGCCTCTCCTTGATTCCTCACCCAGATGAGGACGTTTAGGCTCAGCTACTGAGTGGAAGTTAGGATTTGAACCCGGGACCGAGTCTAACCCTCTCAGTTTCTCTCCTCTCGCCTTTCCCTCCGTGACTCATACAGGGGTTCACACAGCCTCGAACATACTAGGTGGATAAGTGAAGGCAAGAAACAGCAACATCTCTCATCCTTCCTGCGCGCCAGAAAGGAGGGAGTGAAAGATGCCTATGGAGGGAGGGAAACATGCGGTTTATCCCAACTTTGACGCAGCCCTGACTTTTTTCTTGCTTAACCATCTACCCCTCTTGCTTTCCCCGGTCACCCCAGTTAGTAATGAGACCAGAAGCTTACACCATAAATAAGTTGCACAAATTTCACAGATGCCACCCGGGAAACTGGAGCCGGGAAATGGCTCAGCATATGTCTAAATGGTTAATTGACTTAATTGCTGGGAGTTGGGCGATTAGCTCACTTGATCCACCCCAGTGGCCACAAAACATCCTTAATGGTGTTTGGTTTATTTGTATGTTAAGCTCCAGTTACTATTACGGGGAACTTTTCAATTGCTGATTACCTCATAAATATATAATCATAGTCGTGGGAGAAAAGAAGTCTGGCAGGCTCCCATGAAAGGCTTTTCAAGGAACCATGAAAGGCGCTGTTCATCCACTCCCTCAGAAATTGTTTATTGAGCACCTACTATGTGCCAAGTCTTCTATGAGGCCCTGGATCTGAGCTCTGAGCAAACCAAAGTCCTTGCCCTCGTGGGGCGTACATTCTAGCAGGAGACAGAGAATAAACAAGTAAATACATACGTGCGCACAATAATTTTAGATAGAGACTCCAAAGAACATAGAACAGAATGATGGAATGGCCTGGAATGGTGGGGAAAGACTTTGCTTGGGCAAGTGTGGTCAGAGGAGATCTCACTGGGGACTGGCCTTTGGGCTAAGACATAAACGAGAAGTAGAAGTTGCTTCTGCCAAGACATATGGGAACGGCGCTGGAGGCAGGGACACGAGGAAAGGCCCTGCGGTGAGAATGAGTCTATCCAGCTTGAGAAAGAGAACAAAGGGCCAGCACGCCTGGGGTATAACATGCGAAGGTGGTGCTGTTTTAGCATGACAGGTGGAGATGGGCCATACAGGGTCAAAGCAAGGAATCTGGGTTGTTTTTTTTTTTTTTTCTAAGTGCAATGAAAAAATCATTGCATGATTTGACTTGTGCGTTAAAAGATCTGGCTCCTGGGTAGAGAGTGGATATGGGGTCGTTGCAGGGGCGGGGGGTGGTGGACAAGAAGGGAAGCTGAGTGGCCAGTGAGGAAGCATCTTCCGCCATCCAGGTGACACAAGATGACTTAGAAGTGGGCAACAGTGAAGTAGGTGGCTATTTGTGGGTACATGTGGGAAGCCGATAAGAATATGCACAGACTCCTAGGTGTGTGGTTGGGATGATCATGGTGCATTTTAGCAAGACAATGAATAGCTGATGAGGAGAAGTTAAGCAGGAAGATTCACTTTCTTGAAAAGAACCACTGGATCCAGTCATAGGGACAGTACTGGAGAGCAGGAGGCCAGTGGGGAAGGTATTGCTGAAATCCAGACAAGACCTGACAGTGGCCTGGGCTGAGACGGGCCATGACATGGCACGTGGTTGTCATTTGGATACTTAACCTAACACGGGATGGAGCGTCGGCGGCAAATCAACTTTGGTCAAACACATGTCACACAAGACCCGAAAATACAGGCCTCCGGTCTGTCATATCCCAAATTATCACCAGTAGCCCCATCTTAATCCTTCTGAAGTTGGATGGAGGTAAGGGAGGATGAATCAAAATTAGAATTAGATCAAGCAGAAAATAATCTTCAGTCTGGGTTGCGCTGATAAAAAAAAATAGGCAGAATTCATAATTACCATATAAAACTGTTTATGTTTGTGATTATATGTTACTGCCGCCTCCAGGTCCCGGCAGCAAATGACTTAATTGCTTTAGCCTGGAGCTGGGGCACAGCGAGCAGAAGGGGTGGTTTTTTTAGCATGGAGGGAAAGGAGAACAGCTCCTCTCTCTACTGCTCCCCCAGTTGGGTTCTGGGTGTTGCCTTGGCTTCTGCATCAGCTTCTACCAAGCATGGTAACTCTTGCCTTTGACCTGGTCAACTTATCAAAAGCCAGAGGTAAGCCTGCCGCTGGAAATCTTGGAGTTCAACGGCATTAGTCAGGTTTGGGCAAACTGGTCTGAGAAAGGGGAAGTGGGGAAACAAGAAGATGCCGGTTCAGAGGCAACAGACATTGGGATTGGGCATGCCTACAGCCTAGATACTCTCATGCATTATAATGTCAGCCCCACGAGCTGGGGCGCCCTATGAGAATCAAACCTCACCAACTTGCTCACCCACCTATCCCCAGTGCTTTGTGCCTGGCACGGAGGGGGTGCCTGTCCGGGAGTGGGCAAGTTAGACCCGAGAGGAAGGACACCAATATGGGGTTCCCACCATGGGCCCCTGGGACCTAACCCTACCGGGGGCCTGTGGGAGACGGTGTGGACCTGAGTGAAGAAGAGGGCTAACATATGTCTACATCAACTGTATTCTGGACGTTTACTATAAATGAAATCACATGACATGGCTTTTTATGACTGTCTTCTTTCACTTAGCATCATGTTTTCAAGGTTCATGCATACTGTGGTGTGTGTCCACACCCCAATGGCTGAATGATATTCCAAGGCCTAGATACACTAGATAGAGCACCTCTTGTTTATCCATTCCTCAGTGGCTGGACATTTGAGTTGTTTCCATGTTTTGGCTCTTGTGCAAAGTGCTTGTTTTATGTCCAAGGTGTTGGCTAGACCTACATTTTCATTTCTTTTGGGTATATACCTGGGGGTGGAATGGCTGGACCATATGGCAAGTCTATGGTTGACCTTTTGAGAAACAGCCAGACTACTTTACAAACGGTGCACCATTTCATATTCCCACCAGCCATGTATGGGCACTCCTGCTTCTCCACGTTATCACCAATACCTGTCTTTCTGATTAGAGCCATCTTGGTGGTTGTGACTTGGATTTTCCTAATGACTAATAATGCTGAGTGTCTTTTCATGTTCTTACTGGTCATTTGTATATGTTCTTTGGGGAAATACCTAGTCAAACTCTTTGTTCTCTTGTTCATTGGGTTGTCTTTTGATGATAGAGTTTTAAGCATTTTTATATCTTCTAGATACAAGTTTCTTATTAGACATACAATTTGCAAGTTTCCCCCATTCTGTGCGTTAGTGTTTTACTTTGTTTATTCTCTTGCATTTCCTTTGGTTTCTCAGAGTATAACTGGCGTATGATTTTCTATTAGTTTCAGGTGCACAACATAATGATTCAATGTCTGCATACCTTGTGAAATGATCCCCACAGTAAGTCTGGTTACCATCCATCCTCGCGTTTCCACTTTCTTGATGGTGGCATTTGCAAGCATAAAAGTGTCTAGTTTTGATGAAGTCTAATAGTCTATTTCTTTCCTTGTCTCTTGTCTCTTGTGTGTCAATTCTAAGAAACCAAGTTAAGTCTTACAAGTAGACCCATGATCCACCGAGGTTAGGTTTTTTTTTTTGCATGTGGATATCCATGTGTCCCTGGCACCATTTGTTGAAAAGACTATTTTCCTCATTTAATAGTCTTGACATCTTTCTCAGAAATCAATGGACCATAGATATTTATTTCTGGACTCTTGATTCTATTCCATCAATCTACATGTCTATCTTTATGCCAGCACCACACCATCATACCCTTCTTAAGTGGTGTCAAATCCTGCCTCTAAATACTATTTTTCATGCCATGTCTGATCTCCCAGATTAGGCCACAAGTGCCCACACACAGTGGTATGGGACATTGTCTTGGCAGTGAGTCATGATCTAACTTCTTTCATGCTGTGTGACTCTGGCTCATTTATTTAACCTCTCTGAGCCTGAGTTTCTCAGAACCTTATTTGTAAAAATAAGGATAGTGCCATCTTCCTTCCTGCCTCCCATCCTTCCTCTTCTCTTCCTTCTCCTACCTTTGGAGACAGAGGCTGTGGCTCATTTATCACCGTATCAGCACAGGGTCTGACACAGAGTAAACAGTGAGTGTGCGTTTGCGGAATGAATGAGCGGCCCGTCTTGCTGGAGAACTGGGAGGACACAGATTCCAATGTACTCACACCGCTGGTTCTAAGTAAACAATGACTTGGTGGCAGCTGAGAGATCATGTTTCCTGGGCCTGCTCTGTCTTGTTTACAAGGCATTAACCTCTTTCCCTCAAGCCTCTGTCCTGCCTCTAGGCTGAGAGCTGCCTGCCTCCTTCCCTGCAAACCGGGAGCCTTAGATCATGCAGCAGAGATTCTCAAACCTTCTGGGTTCATGGCACCCTTGGTGTTCCAGAATTGTTTCACCAAAAGAAATCCTTCATGGTTCTGTTTATTAGGTGTAAACCTAAAAGGCATTTATGTCCTAACAACTCGGTAGCTGTTTGAAAAAACAATCGACATAAGTTGGTAGAATAATATTTTTATTTTAGTCTTAAATAAACCGTTACTTATTGTTGAAATGTGTCTGTCTGTTGGGCTCTGCACAGCTTCTGAAACCTCAGCATTGGATTGGACGCTGCCACCCTCATTTCCTGTTCCGCATTGATTTTGGCTCAGACCTTGCAACCACCAAAAACCCAGGGTCACCGAGATATGACATGACATCATCAAAAGGAATGTGGTGTTGCTCTCATGCTGGAACGGTGAATGACCTCAAGCCGGTAGTTCATGTGTTGTTCCAGAGCTGTCAAGTATCATGACAGTTACCTTGACGATGAAAAATCCTTGACGCTATTCCTGTGAGTCCCTATGAGTCTCCTGAAGCACGCCAGGGTACCTTGGCACACAGTTTGGGAAACTGCAGTCTAAGAGGAAAGAACACATGAAACAGCTTTTGTAAACTCCCCTTGGGATGCCAGCCCTGCTATAGTGATTCCCCTTGTGACCCTGAGCCAATCACTTCCCATTCTGGGCCTCAGTTTCCCTCCTCCCTTGCAAAAACCAGACCTCTGTGAGCTCCGACATCATCATCATTATTATCATCTTTGGTGTAACCTTTAATAACGAGGGTCCCACGTGTGTCAGATGCCCTGCCCCTCACAACCGCCCTGGAGGAGTCTTCACTGGCAACCCCACTTTATAAAGGATGATTTTGAGGCTCCAGGGGTGTCAGTATCCTGAGCCTCACGGGCTGAAAGTCGCATTTTTTGCTTTGGTGCTAGTCCTGCCTTGGAGATTCTTCCCTGCCTCAGTATGCAGGAAACACTTTAAGAAGAGTAATCAAGGTGACCCTACAGCACTGGGGACAAATTGCACATTACATATGGACCCTGCAGGAGCGCGACCCTGTCCATCAATAACCTGAGTCTGTGTGGCCAGTTCCTGTGCCTTCAGCTAAAACTCTCAGAAACCACAGCCTACGTGGGAACTGACAATCAAATCCTGCTCAGAACAGAGCCGCTAATGACTGCATACTAGCGGGGAGTGGGGCGGGGGTGGGGGGGTTGGTTTTTAAAAAGATTTATTTATTTGTTTGTTTATTTATTTATTTATTTGAGAGAGAGAGAGCACACACACACGAGTGGGGGGAAGGGCAGAGGGAGAGAGAATCTCAAGGAGACTCTCCACTGAGCACAGAGCCCGATGCAGGGCTCGATCTCACGACCCTGAGATCATGACTTGAGCTGATATCAAGAATTGGATGCTTAACTGACTGAGCCACCCCGGCACCCCAGGGAGGTTCGTTTTTTGGTGTTCATTTACAAAGACTAAACTATTTTGGTTTTCTTTGGCTTTATTACATTGAAAACCTTCAGCAGGCTTCTCACTATCTTCAGAACAAAGTGGAAATGTCTTTGTGCATTTTACAAGCCCCACATTTATTTATTATTACAGTCTACACTCCCAGACCCACCCTCCCACTTTTCAATGAAGCTGGAATGGACCTGCTTCAGTATGAAATGTTGATGGAACACAAGCCCTTTGCCAGGCACTGTTCCAGGCACTGGGGATGTAGCAGGAAACAAAAAGGATGCAGTGCCTCCCCTCACAGAGTTTCTGGTCTAAGAGAGAGAGAGGAGAGGGTGGGGGCATGGCTGAGAGGAAATTTGAGCACACAGTCTTGCACATAACTACAGCATTCTACTTGCTGTGGGTGTTACAAAGCAGCATGGGCATGCTGAGACCTAGTCCAACAATGTTCCCATGGGCCCTGGCCCTGTCTTATCACATAGGACCATAATTACTTTTCATTTAGGCAATTACACTCTTGTCCTGATTGTCAATGCACCCTTCACATAAGCCTGGCATATAATAGGTGTTCAATAAACACAAGAGGCAGACTTGAAGGTACTCAGCGTAGCAGCAATACAAAAGACAAAAAGGAAATTGCAAGCCTGCCACACACACGCATACAACACACACACACACACACACACACACACATCTATGAGATGTCACTTTCGCACATTTATCATGTACACTGGCATGCTTTATTTCTCTTCTGAAGAACTAGTTCATGCCATCCGCACCATTGTGCTTCCTTTCACTCAGCTTTATATCACTGGCCGTCCCCCCACGTGTTTAATCTTGTGTGCCAGTTCCCATCCATCGAATGTGCACCTGCCTGGGAGTGCTTTCCTGCAAAAGATGCAAAGAGGAAGCTGAGCTGGGATAGATTGGTGATGTCTGCCCTGGACAGGGAAGTGGGTATTTCAGAGTGGAAATCTGCTTTGGGGGACAAGGTGAAGAGTTTAGCTATCAGAACGGTGCACAGACACAGTCACTGGAAAGCCAGAGCAAGGGACGGAAACCCCTTCTCAGATGGTTTGGCCTAAAATTCTGTCACATTGGATGGCGACAACATGGCCTGATCAGAGTCTGCCTCTCTTAGGAAGTACATGTGTCAGATGTACAGTGAGAAATGGTTGCCAGAGCTGTTGTGACATCCCCATGGGACCAGTCACTGATTCCCCCTCCTTAAAGCATCCAGCGTGTTCTAGAAGAGCTGGGGCCAAGAAGGAAATGACAGTGTGTTGGTCTGGTTCTCCTGGAAACAGACCCTGAGGCCAGGATTCCTAGGAAAGGGAGTGGGGAGATGAAAGAGGTATGGATTTTATGATCCATAGTGAGTAACTGGAGCTCAGTTCTGCAGGGAGGCAGTGTGGCCCGCCTCGGAGTTATCAGCCTCAGGGCTTAAGGCCCTGGGATATTTCCCTTCTTCAAGCCTGTCTCAATTCAGAGCTGCCTCCAGGACCACTAACTCACTGGGTCCTCCAGCCTACCTTCTGCTCAGCTGAGCAGGCTTCCAAGGCCAGGACAATGCCCACAAGCAGACAGTTACGAGCGTTCACAGCAAGCAGACACGAGTAAAAGAATGGACAGGATAGGTGAAGTGCTAACAGTCTCAGGTCACAATGACCCTTCCCAATTCCTTGTGTGTCCTTATATTAACCCCTGCAGTAAAGACAACTTTTTCTGTAAAGGACCATGGGGTAAATACTTTGGGTTTTGAGGCCATTTGATCTCTGTCACCCCTGCTCAGCTCTGCTCTTATAGTGGGAAAAACAGTCATAGATAATATGTGAATGAATGAGCATGGCTGTGTTCTAATAAAACTTTATTTACAAAAGCAAGTGGGGGGCCAGACATAGCCCACGTGGCTGGACACAGCTGATTCATAATCCAAGTCTGGAATGATGTTTGCATAATTTGGGCACTAGCTCCAACTGGGACTGCCAGGAGTAAGGACTCTTTCTAGAGTCTGACCTGTCTCAGGTTCAACACAAAAGGGAGTGACTACCAACTAGTGATGTCTGTCCTGGCCCAAGATAGGAGTAACAGCACATGTACTGCACCTTTTAGATCTATGGCCTCAGCAAATCTCAGTAATCAGAAAGACTTCCAGCAATATGGCACAGATAGCCTCTGGTGTTATGAGTAGGGCTCATCTGGGAAGCCCAGCATCTTCTCAAACAGATGGCAAACTTCTGGGACTTTCAAATTCCGTGCCTTTGACAGGACGGCTCCATTTGCCCCCTAGACTATGAGGGACTTGAAGATAGAAACTGCGTGCCTTGTTCTTTGTTTCTCCAAGCATAGCAGAGGTTGGCATAGTGTTTAATGAATGTCCCTTATAAATATGAATGAATGAATGAATGAATTGGAGATTCACAGAGGCAACTAACATGTCCTGAATGCCTACTATGTGCTAGGTTAAGACATGTGCATACCTATTATCACATCTCCAATGCAAGAGTCATACGAAGCAGGAACCGTGAAGACCATTTTTCAGGCTAAATGGCTTTCTAAATATGACACGCTAATAATAGCAATGATAGTGATGGAGTTAATGGTAGCCGCCAGTTATATCCATGGACCGGGCATTATGCTGTGTATTTGCTTACAGCCTTACATGAAATCTATGAAAAGGAGAATGTCTTTAACTCCCATTTTATAGACGGGGAAATCGAGGCTCCAAAGCGGTGGCCACTGGCCTGAGATTACGCCGTGGAACATTGCTGAGCCAAAATGTGGCAGCAGACCAACTGTCTGCCTCTGAGGCTCACGATCGTTGCATTGAATCACAGTGCTGGCTGCGCGCTGGGTCTTGCATGAATAGATGGAGGGGCGCAGCAGGACTGGCCCTGGCCGGTTCAGCTGGGACAGGTCACAGGCTGAGCAGGACAGGGCAGCAGGGGCAGGCGAGCATGGGCAGGGGCAGGCTGTGCCTCCACCCGCGAGGTCCCACCCCAGCTCCTTCGCAGCAGCAGGCTGGGAGCCCTGGTGTGCCCGGCGCCCCTGTGATTGGCAGCCTGCAGATGGCGGGGGTGCCTTGGAATTTATTATCCAAGCATGCCTTTCTGAGGGGGCCTCACTGCCTGACACTGCTTTATCGGAAAGCTGGGAATGGTTAGCTGAGCCCATCTGTTAGCCAAAGAGGGGAACTCAGTGGGTGGGGAAGTCTGCAGAGTCATTTAAAAGGAATTTCTCTGATGCTGAGGCCAGGGTGGAAGGTTATCTGCCCGCGGGCCCGTGGGCTGCCTAGTTTGGGGGCTTGGGGTCTCAGGAGGTGGTGTGTCTGGATTTGGTAAGGAGCTTTCCTTTCTCATTCTAAACCAAAAATTGCCAGGACCCTTCCCCCTTCAGAGCAGCAACTTTAACTCGGCAGTGATCCTTCGTAGCTAAATCCACCACGTTAGCATCGTCAGTGTCTCGATGAAGAATATGGGACAGATGGGGATAAATGCAGCAATCTGAATTAATACCAGGGTCGCTAATGAATCCAGGAGCCGGGAAGTAATTAGGAGAAGTTACTGCTCCTGCCATGGCGATGCTGTGTGTTGGATGCTTTCTTCTCTCTCCCCTCCCACCAACCAGGGCGCCCTGGAGGAAGGTTGTACACCCATCCGGGCATGTGGGCCTCCAGACTCGATCTTGGATTCGGGTTCTGGGGGTATTTATGACAGGCTGCTGAATGGCAGGTGGGGCTGTCAGGAGAAGGGTAGCTCCCTCACTGGGTACCCAAGGTTCATCCGTGCTTGGGAGCTGGGAGACCCGGGTTCAAGTGCAGGTTCTGGGTGGGTGGTCTTGGGAACATGTGGTTCCTCTCCTCTGGTGCTCAACACAGATAAACCATCGTAAAGGGTGCCCCAGCTCGCTTGCTGCTCTGGGACAGGCACGTGCTAAGTAGTTCACATATAGCATCTCATTTAATCTGCCCCACCCAGCCCTGGAACCCATTCTTCTGAGGAAAACTGCTTCAGGAACTTGTGCAAGGATCCACAGTCGACACCCAGAAATCCAGCTCAAAGATCTGAGCCCCTGACCACACCACTCCACTGACTTTTGCCACAAAGATCAGGATAATCTTTGCTGTTTCTTCCAACGCCCTGATCCCTTGAAGCCTGCAGGATTCTAAGTGCTTGGGATAGGGAGAGACAGAGAGAACAAGTTATTTTTTCATAACTGGCTGTCTGATAAGCCTGGGCCCCTAATCTATGTGATCATATGCTTTACTCCTCCTTTCTGAAATTTAGCACGATTGTAACTGAATAATTAATTGAGGATTTAATTGTTTAATGCCTCTCTACCTCTCTAGACCAGAGGTTCCACAAAGATGCCATCTATTTTGCTTGCTGCGGTGCACCTATGGGCACATTATGTTTGCTCAAAGAATATCGAATGAATGAATGAATGAATGAATGAATGAATGAATGAAGCTGGGAGGTCAGGCTCGGCCCCACTAAACAGGTGCCCTGTGTGGCCGTTTTGTCCTGCCTGAGCTTCCCCAGCAGAGGCACAGAAGCAGGCTCCGTCTTCAGCATCCTTGCAGGAGCATCAGACACTGACAGGGTTCCTCCGGCGCGGGACACTGGGCCAAGTCCAAGGCTGATTCCGGCTCCCGCCTGCCCTCCTCGTGGGAGCAGAGCCACGGCAGCCGCTTCACACGGTCACGCCTGAATGGCAACCAGGACCGTCTGGGCATCATGTGACCACCCGCCTGCCGGGGGCGAGGAGGGGTGCTGGAGGCTGCCAAGGGGGGTCGGGGGTCACCTTTGCGGTGAAGTCATGTACCTGGCGGAGGCCGTGTTTATGGAGAATGGTTCAAGGAACAAAGAGTTCTTCATTTTTCTTTTCTCCCCGTTTTCTTCTTTCTCTTTCCTTGGCCAGCTGGATTCAGAACATTTCCAAGCCGAGTGGCCAAGGTGAGGGAGGCTTGCAGGCAGGGAGGAGGAAGATCTGTTTTCTGACCTGCGGGGCGTGCCGCCGTCTCGTGGCTGAGAGCTAGACTGGGAGTTCCCAGGTTCAAACTGTGGCTTTTCCTTGACCTGGCACTAAGAACGACCTTGAGCTCCTTCATCAACCCCTCTGAGCTTTACTCCCCTCCCGGTCTGTCCAGTGAAAGGCATCACAGTACCGAGGTCATTTTGAGGATCCAACAAGACAGTACATATAAAGTGCTCAGCCCATACTTCTCAGTGAGTTCAGTTAATGCAGCTAATACTAATAGCCATAATAATAGCAATCATATCATAAATTGTGGAAACAGATACAGTCCTGAGGTTTCTTTGTGCCAGGGATGGACGGATACAAATTAGGAGCCACTGGCTATTTTCACCACTGGCTTTTCCAGGCAGGGGAGCAAAGAGGAACAGGATGTGGGAGGCGCTCCAGGGTCTTTGCAATTTTCCATCAACTGCTTGAACCCTGAAATGTTCCTAAAGGTCGTGAAGTTTAAGCCCCTGGAGAGGCTGAGGACCGGAGAAGAGAAGGGACTTGCCCCAGGTCACACAGTGGCAGATGGGCAAAGACAGACATCCCTACCTTTCCTGAATTAATGACCATGGTGCAGTTCTTCTAACGTAATGGCAGCCTCTGCCCCCGGCAAAGGTGAGTGGCTGACTGGCCATGCCTCGAGGCTGACCCGGGCTCAGAGCTGAGCCTGATGCAGACCTGAAATAGTACTGTCAACACGTCTGCCCGCCCAGCACATCTATGCACGGTCAGGTGTTCTGCATCTCGTCCCTGTGGAAGGTAAATACTGGCATGTTGGTCTGCACTTTTTAGAAGTGGGTCTCTAGAGGTGAATCGACTGACCCAGGGTCATTCACAAGCGGATGGCCGGGTGAGTGGATGGAGCTAATGTTGCGTGCCCCTGTACGCCAGGCAGAGAGGCAGGAAGATCCCTCTCTACTCCTGAGACCTCTGAGACCTCATATTTTGATGTCTAGCAATGACTCACGTCACCTTGAGCAAGTGACTTCCGCTCGGTGTTCTCATCTATAAACTGGGAGTAAGCATGGTATCTACCTCACTGGGGGTGGCTGTGTAGATTGGATGAATCTATTCATTTGAAGCTCTTAGAACAGGGTCTGGCACATAGTAGGTGCTCACTAAAGTTTGTCCACTGAGTTGTCCAGAGGTCACAACTCACGGCAAAGTGGCGATACAACATCAGCTGAGAGCTAGCACACCGGAATGAAAGGTACACGACCCTCAGTGGTGGACTCCACGGATGTGTGGCCATCCTCAGTGGGCAAATGGAGGCACATGTTGATGATGTACAGTACCCAGGTCCAAAGGAGAAGACAAGTCAGAGGCTTCTGCAAATGTCGGCCTGGTGCCCAGTAACAAGCGCCAGGAATACACTGAGCACGTGGATTTCGGATCAAGAACTCAAGCCACCCCATCCTTCTATGGAGGGCTTTCTCTCTCCTTCGCCCCAGGAGATGCATCAGCTCTGGAAGGAAGGACAGACATACCAGATTGGAAGCCCATCTCTGCCACTGACCAGCTTTGTGATCTCAAGCAAGTCACTTCATTTCCCCAGCTTGCCTCGTCTGGAAAATGGGGCTTCCCTGAGAATTTAACGGGATGGGCTTCCTCCGGTGGGTCCTGCTTTGCTTATAGCTGAAACCTTAGCACCGAGCATAAAGCTTAACACCTAGTGAGTGTTTAACAAACTTATGGCAAATAGGTGACTATTAATAGCCACATGGATCAAGGGCTTAACAAGGAGCCAGACCCTGTTCTAAATGTTTCCCATATATTAGTTCATTTAATTTTGATGGTGAGAGAGAGAGGGAGAGAGAGAGAGAGAGACTATAATGACCCGCACTTCACAAGCGAGCAAACTGAGTCTTGGCAATAAAAAAAAAGCGAAATCACTTGTCCATGGCCACCCAGCTTGTAAGTAACAGGGTCAGGATTGAAACCCACGCAATCTGAAACTAAAACCTGAGTTATGGCCACCAGGATCCGACTGAACAAAAGGAAGAGGAAGGAGATGTACAGAAATCATGTAGAGCTGTGTATACATGAGGACTCAAGACATATCTGTACAACCAATGCATTAATTAAAAGCAAAGAAAGCACACAACGATGGCTTCAGGGTCCCACCGTACGAGGTCTCAGGGTTACGGAGCTGCACAGAGAGGGCCCCCGTCCACAGGGAGTGAAAGAATCTAAATGCTCCCCAAGTGTTGCTAACTCTCATACAGGAGCATCCAACAGAGAGGCTCACGCCAGTCCTTCTCCAGCCCAAGCCAATATCCCACAGATTAGCATAACCTATATAGAATTTAAAAAAAATAACAGAATTGGTTTCCAGATTTCAAAAATCAGAAGATTTCACATAAAAATCGAGGTTCCTAGTGCAGAAGAGAAAGTGCTTTCGATTTTGCTTTTTATTCTTTGTTTCTGGCCTGGCCCCTGGGGGCATCTGAGTTTGCCATCTCCTTAATGCAGGACTGTGAGATGCTAGAGGGAGGGGTGCGATTGTGTTGGCCCATGGCTCAGCGAGAGGCCCAGTCTTGGGAGGGTTTTCTCATCTTGCCTGGATAAAGATGACTCACAGGGCCAGCATGGGTCTCTGGCAGAGCCAGCTTTCCTTCCCTACTTTGTTTTTATAAAGCAGAAATAGAAGTTTCCATAACGTGGTACAACTCCACCCAGCACTGGAAGGCCTTGGGAAGTCACTGCTGTTTGTGAGTGTCCAAAGGAGAGCTTTGGTTGGGAGCCTGCTGTTTGCTCACGGGTTCACAGAGCCTCCCAGAACAGGACAGCATGTGCTCATCTCTACTGTAGGCTCTGTCTGAACACAGGGACTCCCCACTGGGTCCTCTCTCAGGGGGAAAAGGTCAAGGGATTGATTTCTCAGGCCACAAGACAGGGGTAGGAGAACCAGAGACCTAGTGCTGTTTCTGTAACCTTGCATCTTTCCATCCCCTCTACATCATTCCATCTAGCCTTCCTTCCTTCCTTCCACCAATCCATCCACCCATCTATCCACCCATCCACTCACCTATCCATCCATCCACCCATTCATCCAACCATCATCCATCCATCCATCCATCCATCCATCCATCCATATACCCACCTATTCATCCATCCATCATCCACTCATCCATCCATCCATCTATCCACCCGTCCATCCACTCATCTAACCATCCTTCCATCCACTCATCCGTCCACCCATCATACATCCATCCACCCATCCAAGCACTATTTATTAAGAACCTACTGTGCTTCAGACTCCTCACTCCATAATCTGAGATACAGAAATAGACAAAACAGACACAGACCCCTCTATCCTCACACAGGGCACACTCAAGTCAGGGAGACAGACATCAAAAAGTCAGCAAAAGACAAAGAATAGGGAACAACCACAGGGTCCATCAACAGATTAATTAAATGCAGTTTGGCTCTTCATATAGAATGGGATACCATGTGCCCCTTAAATGAAGCAGATCTCTGTATGGTGATGTAGAACAACCCTCTAAGTAGAAAAAAACAAAACGAAACAAAACAAAAAAACAAGGCATGGATAGTGCCTGCAGTATGTATGATTGTAAAGTGTAGGGGCTCTTAGGTTCTTGGACTAGCAGAGAGGGTCTCTGGGAAGGTCCACAGAAAATTGGGAACAGCTGATGCCTCAGGGAAAGCTAGGGCACTAGGGTACAAGGAGGGGAGAGAGTTCCTAGTGCTCTTTGAGCATTTTGTTTTTTGAATGTATAGCTTTTTTTTTTTAATAAAATGGGAAGGAAATTTAAAAGATAAGTGGCTCGATTGACAGATTGAAGCATGAGAGGAGAGATGATAGATAGATAGATAGATAGATAGATAGATAGATGAATAAACAGATAGATAGAGAATACAGGGGAAAAAGAAAAAGGCTTTACAAGTTTGGTGGTTTGGTGAGTATTTTAAAAAGGAAATCCAGGCTGCCTTAGGGCTTTTGGAGAAAGCTCCCCTGAAGATGGGACATTTGGGCTGGCACATCTCAGATGAACAGGAATTGCTCAATGACAGGTGTGGAGAAGCACACACAGACCTCCCCATACTAAGAGGAACCATGGGTCCTCAGACTCATCCCTTCCCTCTCTGGACCTCAAGTGGTACATCTGCAAAGGGGGAAGAAGACACTCTCAGCCCAAGGTGCAGGAAACTCTAGGAAGCAGCAGAGACCACATCCAAATCCAAGCTGTCTTAACCTCCAGGAGGCGTGAACTCTCTCCAGGTCTTCTCCTGCTCCTCCATCCCTATTGCGATAGACAGAACTGATCAACACTGGGGACGATCAAGAAAAAGAAAATCTGACTATATATCCAAGCTCATGGTCATTAAACTCCATAGATATGCTTTGTATCTCTCTGGGAGCAGGCGATCACTGCACCTTTCTCTCCCTCCCCACCAAATAAATTACGAAGCCCAAGAAGGTTAATTTATCTGAGTGGATGGGTGCCAACTGCTCTGTCATACTGCTGTATTATAATAATCACAGCAGATATTTCAAGTGCTAACTCTGTGCCAGGTACTTAGCATGCAAGACCTCATTCTGTCTCCAAGGCAAGTCCAGGAGAGAGGTAGCCACATGACTGTTGATCCCCGTTCATGGGTTGAAGGTCCGAGGCCCAGAGAAGTTCAGCTACTTGCTCAAGGTTGCACAGCTACTAAGTGCTGGAGTGGGAATCCAAATCCGGGTTATGTTGACCACAACCACCAAACATCACATAGGGGGAACCTTCCACCCTAGGCGTTGAGGCCAGGGGAGGCTGCCTGGAGGAGGTGCCGTTTAAGTAGTGCCTCGGAGTACCACAGGGCTTTAAATCCCTCCTCTAAGAGAATCAGCCATCTTCCACAAGGAGATTCCTCAAGAATACAGGGCCCTGGAGACATTAAAAGGAAACTCATAAAAAATTCATCTCTGAATAGTAATTGTATCGTAAAAAGTATTGAGCTAGAGCACACATGCAAATTGGACCATATGAATTAATGGTGTAAACAGCTGGAATGTGGGTACCCGTTCAGAGACCACCACCCTCTTCAATGTGCCAGGCAAAAGGGGGCCGGGTGGCAGTGTGCCCTGACGTTGGAGGGACATTTTCAGTCTACCAATTACCAATGGCTCAGACCCCCAAACCCTGCTCAGGGAGACTCTCCTAGCAACTCCTGAAGACACAGTGTGCTCGCTGTTTTCCCTCAGTTTGCACTTCCTGAGCACCTACTGTGTGCTGGGATGGTGCCCCTTCCTTTCCCGTGCCTGTTATGTTCACCGCCACCTCCACGGGAACTTGCTCAGATGGACCTCTGTGAATTTGTGTGTCCAGGTTGTTCTTCACGTCTTTCTTGGTGGAGGTATTCATCAAGCATTTACTGAGCACTGACTATGTGCAGACTGAGGCCTGCCCCCAACCCCCAAAAATAGTCATGGTCAGCAGGGGGCTTGCTGGTGGAGGGGGCCTCCAAGACAAAACTGGGGAGATGGGGAGCCAGCCAGGCAAAGATATTTGTGGGGGAGCAGCTCTGGGTAGAGGTAGGCTGGATCACACACATTCTTGAAACAACACGTAGTTGAGTGTGGCTGGAAAGTAGGGACTGATGGTGGTGGGGATGAACCTGGGGGGTTATAACATTCTGGAAAACATTGTGTTTCCCCCCCTGTGGAGCTGGAACTTGATCCCCATTTGTAGTAAAAGCAGCCTTTCCTGTCTTCCTAAACCCTCGGGTCTTAATTACCCAAGAGGTAGAACGGGTACCAAGTGGTCTTCTCAAAGTTCAGAGGACAATCCCCACAACCTTCCTGTAGTTTACAAACTGTGTTCCATGGAACCCTGAGATTCTGTGTCCGTGTTTCTGGCAGCTCCATGCTGGGGAAGAGGCAGAGGTTTAAGTGGGAAACGTCCTGGAACCTCTCCTGTTTCAGCCAAATCAGCTCCACTCGTATCTTTTTTTGCAGTTTGAAATTCCATGAGAGTTCACGTAGGAAGGGATTCTTTGCTTATATAAGAACAACCCCCACTTGATGCAAAGTAAAGCCCAAATTCTTCAAGACCTTTGGTGATTCCGACCCAACCCATTTCTCCAGGCTCAGCTAAGCCATTTCCTACGCCCTGCGTCTTCCAGTCCTGCACCCCAGCCTCTGCTATGCGAATACGCACCAAGCCACAGGTGCTCTCTGCTCCCCCATGCCTCCATTCCTTTCCTCATCCTGTTCCCTTTCTGAGGCTGACTTCAAATCCTTCCTCCCCCAGGAAGCCCTCTCTGACTTTCATTAAGTGTCTCCAACATTGCTGATACACCTTGGGCGTTCCCCAAATAAGAGCTCTGACCAGCCAAGAATGAGAGCTTCTTTCTGCTGGTCCATCTCCTCCCCTCATCAGGCAGTGAAATCCATGAGGGAAGAAGCTCTGACCTGATCACCAGCCATGTCCCATACTAGGCCCGACATATAGCAGGTCCCCAAGGAATGTGTGCTGAGCAAATGGGTGCCAGGAAAGAATGGTGAAATGATGGGGTTTGGGAGTACTTAAGTTAAAGTGTGCATGGACAGACTGCTGGATGGATGGGAAGGAGGGGAGGTGGGAGGGAGGGCGGGCGGGAGGGAGGGAGGTGGGGTGGTGGGTAGGTGGGTGGGTGAATGGATGGATAGATACACAGAAGGAAGGGAGGAATAAAGAAATAAGTGGGGAAGGAAGGAAGGATAGAAGGAGGGAAGGGAGGACAGAAAGATGGAAAAACAGAAGTGTGGATGGTGGACATACATGCTTACAGAGGGCAGAACCCTGGTTCCACTTTCCCCGACAGGCCATAGGGCCTCAGCCTTCCCCGAGCCCCCTCCACCCAAAGTCCCCCTCCCTCCCTCCCGCCTCCATCACAGAGCCAGCCCCAGACATGCCCTCGCCCGCACAGTGATTACTCCTTGAGCAGCCTCCCGTATCCTGTTCCTGCTCTTCCTACAAGCAGAGAAGCAGAAAAATCCATCCTGATGAGGAGGCAGCCTCCCGCCCTCGTCCCCCCTCCTCCTCCCGCCCCTGCAGCCTGTAACTCTCGAGCAGTCAGGCAGAAACAGGCAGTCAATTTTTTCCAGGGTCGGGAGCCGGCTGTAACGCACAGCCCTGCAGGGTGACAGGGGAGGCGGGGGGCCACTTGGATGGCATGACCGGCTCTCCCCCATCCTGGGGGCAGTGCCTCCCACCTCACACTGACGCTAGCAGCTGTGTAATTCAGGGGACATACCACCCTGACCCCTGCCGCCACCACCACCATGCAGCGGGCTCACCTAAGACCCCAGCCCCATGAAACATCACAGGCCAGGCAGAATGCCCTGTTGCCATCCGTCACACCTTCTCCCCTAGACGGGCTTCCTACTTGCCGGGAAGCCAACTTCCTTCCCCCCCGCCCCCCCCCCCGGCCTGCCCTCAGTGGCTTCGTGGCAGGCTCCTAGCAGAGGAAAAGGCATCTGATGTGCCAAGTGGCTCTTGGCTGGGTGTTATGGTGTGCCACCTAGATATCACCCCAGCTACTCGGAGTGTTGACAGCTCCCAGCTGAGCCCCTGCTCCCGGCACCTGCCCTCAGCTCGAGAGAGCTGCCTTGTCCAAGGTCAAACCTCCTTCCGGTGGCTGGTCGATGAGAGAGGTAACACCACTCTGGCCTCCTTGCCGCGAGGCAGAGAGACTTTGAAGAGCCATGTCAGCTCTGGAGCTGTGGATCCCTGTGGCATCAGCGGAGGCCTTTAGTGAGCCGGAATCACCCCCCAGCTTCTCTGTGCCTCACCTTACTCGCTTGCCTTCCCCCCCAAGGTGTTGAACCTGAGCACTGCACCTCACTGCACCCCAACAAAGCCCCTGCACTCAGAGTTGTGAGGTCTGTGTGCAGGGGACCCAATCTGCAACAGTCTTTTGTGCATTTGCATTTTTAAGGTCTACGGCATGTTCTTTGTTTCAGGTGTCAGGGAGCTGGGGCTCAGCGAGGTGACAGACCTCTTGTCCCAGGCCGCACTGAGTGAGTCAGAGCTGAGATTCCAAGCTAGTCTAGCCCACTTCTAGTTAGTCCAGACTCTGCTACTCAGGGCACAACCCCGTGGAGATTCACTGTTCCTTTCTGACTTCTGAGAGTCCCCAAGACCGAGGCTCCCTGTCTCCGCTGTGGGGAGCCCAGGTGGAGACACACGGCCTGTGTCCCAGGATCGGGCGCCTCTTCCAGGTCTCCAGACCTCAGGGCTCACTCACTCGGCCTCTCCCGCCTTCCCCTCCGGACTGCCCCGCTCTCTTCACCTGCCACACCCACCAACGTCCCCAGGCTCACATGGTAGGGCTGGAAGGGCCAAAGGCGTCTGGCTTCAATTCTGGGCTTTTGATAGAGTGGACCGCTTGACCCTTCTCTGAGCCTTTATTTCCTCATCTTTCAAATGGGCCAGTTGGAGAACTGCTTGACATGACATATTCAAAAGATTTGACCCAGGGCCTGGCACGCAGCAGCTTCTGGGGCATTCCCACTCCCTTCAATCCTAGTAATCGTATCTGACCCATTGAGGATGATCTGCGCAGAACATGGAGCATGGACTTGAATTCAAGCAAGCACTTGAATCTCATTGTCCCTTTCCCTCCTTGTGACAACTCCATGAAGTGGGTCCCATCATCATCCCCATTTCACAGGTAAGACAATGGAGGGCATAGAGAGACAAAGTGGCATACCCACAGTTCTCAGGTGAGGAAGTGGACCAGTTGGGATGCACCAACCCCTCTGTCCAGCTCCAAACCCACAGTCTTCACCACTTGGATTCTCTTCTCCTCCTTCTGTGAGCCTCTTGGACCCTGGCCCTTCCACATGCCCCAGTCCCAAGTAGACCATGTCCCCCAGGGCAGTTGGGTATCCCCTATTTGCCCTGTGGGGTCACTATTTGGAACCATGTCCCCAGGTGCCTTGCTCAGAAGATCCATGGAAATCATGTGTTTTGGGTATTCGGGTTGCTTACACCTTAGCCTCCCTGCCCTTCATGCTGAAACTGACCTTCTAACAACAAGAAAATCCTGACCTGGGGCTGGGAGCTGCCTTATGAAGGACACCCAACCAAGTTCAGGGGTGGGGGGCCTCTACCTCCAGGAAACCATTTGTACCCTCCCGAAGTTCTTCCAGCCATAGAGGAGCAGGGCTCGCTGACCCTTGTGGGGGCCATAAATCCATAATTGAACAATGTCTGGGACCACCAGTCCTCATCAAGAGAAACCAGAGGAATGTGGTCAAGTTGTTCACAAAGCCACAGAAACTTCCTCTGGGACTGGGCCAGGGGTCCAGGGGTCCTTCCTGTGGCCGCCAGAGCCAGCTACTGTGTGGGAAGAACACTGGACTAGGGGGCAGCCAGCCCTGGGCTCGAATCCCACCTCTGCCAGCTGGAGCCTCGCCGTGCCTCAGTGTCCTCCTCTGTGAACCGAGCATCCCACTCCCAAGGTAATGTTCTTGTGACAATTTAACATGACGAGGGCTTCCTGATCACGGATGGAGAAATTCTAACTGTTGTTCTATGCTTTGAAGATGTCGACGGTGATTGATTGCAGACGGAGAGGGAGGGGATGGGGTGAAAACGGCGCAGGGGACCGGATATGTCCAGACCAAACCTCAAGAGGGGGTCTCCAAACGTTTCTTCCCGATTCCGTTGGGGCTGCGTATTTACGTGTTTGGCTAGCCTTCTGCTTTGCCTTGTCTCTGGCCAGCTCCAAAAGAGACTATGGGATTTACCAAGTAGATTACATGGCACTTAGCTAATGAAATGACTCCCTCCCAGCCCCCTGCACCCCCCGCCAAGATATCGATCAGCTACTGGCAACCGTGGAGCTTCCAGCAGCCTCTGAACAGTTTCAAAAAGAAAACCAGCCATTAATAAAATTGAATGGTTGGGGTGGGGGCAGAGAGGGGGAAGAAGATGGGGAAGAACTGGCAGGAGGCGAGGGGGCTGGGAAGAAGCTAACAGATAGGGAAGAAAATCGGAAGAAAAAGTGCCTCTCTGATTCAGAACCCACATTATAGATGCAGGAGAGATTGTGCACTTAACCAGTTCCACCAGAAAATGCCTGCCAGGTAAATATGCCAAAAAAAAAAAAAGTCCAGGGGTGAATATCTGTATGTCACGGAGGACAGAGGTTGCAAACTCAGGGCAGCCCCCCGCAGTGGGTCTTTGCTCCACGTACGTTTTACTTAAGTGGAATTGGCTGCCAATTTTTTTTTTAAATGGGAGTTTTCGTATAAAAATCTAGATTGCTGGAGTTTCTTGGAAAACGGGAACACACAGTAACCCTGGGCTTGCATTCCCACACAGCGGCCGTGGGGAGAGTACTAACAGCTGTCCCTGTGGGTGGAGCACATAGGGTCCATACGGTCGGCTGGCTCAGTCCCCGCCTGGCCCGGGCCCTCAACTTGCTCACTCCGGCGAGGATGAGCCTCCAGGGCTTGAGTTTGAGAGCCTGATCCAAAGCCTGAACTGAATAGCTACGTATGGGTGGGGGTTAGAGTATGAATGTGGGTGGTACCCCCTGGATAAATACCAAATGGCAAAATATTAACAGAGGCTACCTTTCCCTAAGTAGGACCTTCATCTTCTTCTTCTTTTGTACTTACTGTTCTCATCAACAGAAAACAATAGACTTGGCGTTAGGGGGAACAAATCAATATATGCAGAGCTGAGTATTCTGAATGCTCACAATGATGGCAATTGCACCAAGAAGGGAAAAATAACAAAAACGCCAAACTGTGGTCTTCTCCAAATTGGGGAATTGTGGGCAATTGGAATCTTCTTCCCTCTATCTTTTTCAGCCACAAATCCCTTTCATATTTCTAATGGGACAACCACAAACCAGGTATGTGTGAATGAAACGTAAATCATGATTAACCCACGTTAACGGAGATGCGATTTTTCAGAAGAAGTCTTGTCAGTGGAGGGGCCTTGAGTGGAGTCGGGGGTGGGGGTGGAACGGGGCTCTGTCGGGTGCTTCTGAGTCCCTTTCTGTAGGATCAGGAACCTGGTCAGTTGGCTGTGGTGTGTTGTCCTGCCCCCAGACCTCAGATCCCTGTCTATGAATGCTGAAGATGAACAAACTAAATTCCTCATAAGGAACAAAAGGGGAGGCTAGCATCTTTTAAAGCTCCTATGTGCTGGGTACGGATTGGCATGTTTTCACACATGTGTGTTAGCGAAAGAGGCTGGGGTTAATAAGCCAGGCTCTCAATTCAGCCACATTTCCTCTCTTTGTGACCTTGTGCAGGCCCCTTAACCACTCTGAGCCTCCTATGCTTTCTATAAAATGGGGGTCAAACTGACCTCTTAGGGCTGGAGGGAGATTTAAATGAGCACTCTGTGTCTGGAACCCTGTAGACAGTCAAAAAAAAGGCTAAACACTCTCTGTATTATTACTATTGATACTATCAAAAACCACCTAAAATGTGCCTGCCCGTGATGGGCAAGGTTCCCCATCCATCATCCCGCAATGACACGAGTTTGAGGCCATTATGCCTCATGGAGATCACATCTGTGTGACCCACAGAGGGCTCACCTGCGCTTACCATTGACCCCTGGCCCCTAGGAGGCTGTCATCACTGTTTTTTTTTTAAACTAAGATTAACTGAACACCCACTAAGTGCCTGGCTCCTTGTAGCCCCTCACCCACTTTCTGGTGTGCTATAAGAGCAAGAAATCTGCACACAGACCAGATTCACATTCTCCCTCCATCACTACAGTGCTTGGGCCGCTGCCTTCCCCTCTATCCTCAGTTTTATTATCTTTCAAATGGCCGGGCCCGCTGGATCCTTATGAGATTTCATCAGTATGGTTAATGCATGGAAGGGCTTCACAGAACAGAAGGAGTAATTGATCACAGTGTAACTATCCCCATTTTATGGAAAAGGAAAGTTGCACGCGGTACCATTGATTCATTCATTCGTTCGTTCATTCGTTCATTCATGCCTAGCTTGTACACTGGAATAGTGCCTCCCTCCACCCAGGTCTCCAAAAGTGTCCTCACCCGTGAACAGCATGTGCTGGAGAGAGAGGGGAGCAGGTCTCCCCCACCCTGGGCCTCCTCATTTCTCATTGCTGGGGAGGCAGCTGCGGCCAGACATTTGGAAGCCATTATATACATCCCTGTCTGATTCTATTCTCCCCTGTTCATAGCTAACAGCAACGGATTCCAAGGAATTTTGGCTCAGTTCCTTGGCGGAGGGAGACCGGGAGGGATGAAGGAGAGCTCTCTCCTCTCCACCCCGTCCACACATGGTCCTCTTCATTTCGGCATCCAGAGCAATGGGCAAGTAAACCCAGAGGTGTGCGGGGAAGAGCTTTCACCAGAAGGACTTGGGTCTCAGCCCGACTCAGCCGCTTCCTGCTGGAGTCACCTCTCTGAGCCTCAGTTTCCCTATCTGTAAAGGGGAATAGCAGCAGTACACAGACACGCTACCCTTGCTGCTGGGAATCCACTAGTCAGTGTCAATTCAATGTCTGACACAGTAGCTATTTGAGAGATTATATCTCCCTCCTGTTCTGATTTCAAGTTTGCTTTTTGCTATAACCAAGAGAGTGGGGGGTGGGCTGGACGAGAACTTGACGCAGAAGTTTACCGCTAGCCTGCTAGATGCCCTTAACAAAGTCATTTCCCAGCCCTGTGCCTCTTTCCCCAGCCTTCTGCCTCTTACTTCCTGACGTTCTCTATATTGGCACCCTGCGCACCTCAGGGGCTCACAGCATGACCCCAGCCCCAGCAGCCTTCCAACCCTCCCTGTCTGTCTGTCTGCCCCGCCAGGCCTCGCGGGCATCAGATGCCGTGGCATCCGGCCCTGGCTTGGCCTGTCTCAGCTCCGACTCCAGTTCCTCTCCCACTGGCCTTCTCTCTCTTGCTTCCTGTGCATTGTTTTCTTCCTCTTTTGTCTGCACCAGCTCCAGCTAGGCTCCTGGGCCCCCGCTCTGGCCCCTGGAGCAGGGGGAGATGGGAAGCCAGGGCCCGAGGGGGTGGCTACCATCACACTGGCCTTGAGGGTATAGCCTGGTACCCTCCAGACTTGTCAGATGACCTCTGTGTGAGCTGGAGCTGGGCTGGTGTGTGTGTGCGTGCGTGCGTGCATGCCTGTGTTCTGCATGCGATGTGTGTGTGTTATGTGTGGTATGTGTGGTATGTGTATGCCTATATATGATATGTGTGTGTGCAGCATGTGATTTGTGTGCGTGCATGCATGTACGCATGTGTGGGGTACATGGGTGTCTGTATATGGTGTGTACGTGGGGTGTGTATGCTCTTTGGTGTGTGTGCATGTGTTGTATGTTGTGTGGCTTGTGTATATGGGGGGGATTGTGTGTGCATGTGTTGTTATGTTCCCCATCTCTATGAGGTAGAGAACCTTGTAGCTCCAAGATAGAGAGAAGGAACGAGAGAGAAGCTGTGTAGGAATGTCTCTTGGACCCTGGCTTTCTGCAACTTCCCACATGAATGCACATGTCCATCGGTCTTTCTCCAGACATTTTAGCTGTCATTTTATTGAGAGATCAGTGTGACCCCATGCCAAGCACTTTCCATTCACAACTCAGTTCACGCACACACCCATCCACGAAGTGGATCGTTGTCCCACCTTCACAGATGAGCAAACTGAGGCACAGCAGCTTAAGAAGCATGCACAGGTTTGTTGGCCATGAGCCCAGGAGCCATGCCTGCTCCTGACACTTTCTGTGCCCCCAGAGAACCGACCTGCCTGTGGCCAGCCCTCTGGGCTCCTGGGGCTTTTCCCCATTGCATTTGTTTTCCCGGTTTTTCTTCTCTGAGCTCTGTAACTTGGGCTCCAATATGTTCTCTCTCTCTTTTTTTCTTCTCTTCCTTAAGCTACATTTTCTCATTGCTCTTCTTTGCTTCTGTTCCTCTACCCATTCTCTTACCTCCACCCCACATCTTTTTCTCTGTGTGTCTGTCTCTCTGCGTCTTTCTGTCTCTCTTTCTCTCTCTCTCTTTGTCCCTCTCTCTGTTTCTGTCTCTCTCACCCCCTCCAACCCCTCCCCCTCCCCCTGTCCCTCTGTGCATCCATTTCTCTCTCTGCACATCTCTCTACCTCCCACCTCTCTGGTCCATTCATTGTATCCAGCTTCACCCCGCAAGGCACCACAAGCCCGTGTCAGCCCTGGCTCAGCTGTGCTACACTATATATTATTTGTCTGCCCTTCCAGCTGCGCCCTGCTGATCCCCCTGCCCTGTGTCCTGTGACTGTAGCTTCTGCACAGGCCATCACCCGGCTCATTCAGCCCTGGCTTCCTGATGCAGGTCCTGAAGGGGCTCAGGGCGTGAGAGACAAGGTGGGTCAGGGACTTTGTCCTCTCTCCCTGTCATGCAGCATCGACTGCATGCCAGACCCTGCTGGGCAGCCTTCTCCTGCAGCCACACCCCTCCCCAGGTCCCAGCAACACTCCCTTCTCTCTCCTCCAGGCCTAGGGGGTGCTAAGGGTTCCCCACTGTTGCCAGCCCTGTAGTGCTGCACCATCCCGCTTGGCTCCCTTAACCCTGTCCACACTTAGATCGCTCTTCCTTTCATTGACCCTGTGGTTACCTGTTTCCTTCTATGGCATTGATGAATGCAAACATCCCCCTTCTGCTGAGCCCCTATAGCCATCCTCTCCCCTTCTTCTCTTCTCTGACACCTCCCCACTCCTCTGCTCACACCCAGCCTCCCGCACTGGACCCCAGCTTGCTCCCCAGCCAGACTGGGAGCTTGGCCAGGCAGAGACTGTACCGACACCTCCCAGTACCAGTCCCCTTGCCAGCGCATCGCACCTAGTCAGCTCTCAGGGACTGTGAAAATAGAAACTGACGAGTCAGCCCAGCAGCCCAGCAAGTGAGGTGTGTCTGCAGCGCTGCCTGAGATGCTCGAAGAAATCCACTCTGGGTCCATTACCACCCCTCCCAGGCCTTCGTGTCAGAGCTCCCACAGCCCTGTGGCAGGGGGCCCCCAATAATGGGGCACTCCACACTGCAGTTCAAACCAAATCCACAGCATTTCTCTGTGCCCCCAGCTCATGGATGGAAGGGCTCCCCTGCTCCTGGCACCCGTTCAAGCTGCCTGGTGAACTAAATTGATTTTTTATCGTTGCTCTGGAGCGAGCTTAATGAATCTGTTAGTGACGGCTGCCTGCCCCAATCGCCTCTCAGTGCCTGTGCCACCAGAATGGCTCTTCCTGAGAGGAGGAGGCATTATTTAAGGCTCAGCCTGTGCCCCTGAGAGCAGCCAGGCATCAGCGGGGCCATGTTTTGCTCTTCTTGGAGGCGTTTCCATACTGGGGTAGGGCTCTAGTGTGAGTCAGAGAAGGAAAAGGCAATGCTGAAAAAGAATGGAAGAGATTTAATCAGTATATGTGTTCCTAGGGACGAACTTCTATCTGTCCATCCACCCATCCATCTACCCATCCATCCATCCATCCATTTACCAGTCCATTCATTGACTTGTCTATCTACCCATCCACCCAGCCATCTGTCCTTCCACCCATCCATTTTACTTTTTTTTTAAGATTTTATTTATTTATTTGAGAGAGAGAAAGTAGGCGGAAGAGCAGAGGGGGAAAGAATCTCAAGCAGACTCCACGAGCTGAGTGTGGAGACCGACATGGGGTTCAATTTCATGACCCTGAGATCATGACTTGAACCGAAACCAAGAGTTCGACACTTCACTGACTGAGCAATCCAGGAGCCCCCCATCCATTTTTCTACCCACCCATCTATTCATCCATCCATCCATCCATCATTTATCCTTCCATCCATCCATCCATGCATCCATCCACCCAGCTGTTCATCCATCCATCCATCCATCTTTCCATTTATCCTTCCATCCATCCATCCATGCATCCATCCACCCAGCTGTTTGTTCATCCTTCCATCCATGCATCCATCCTTCCACCCATCCAACCATGTATCTATCCTTCTGTCCATGCATACACCCATCTATCCATGCACCCATCCTTCCATCCATCCACTCATTCTTCCATCTCTCCATTGTTTCATTTATTTGTCATTCATTTGACCTTAAACGCAGTTCATTATAAAATCCAGCATCCTTACTGTGGCCCACAGGGCACCATGTAGCTTCCCCCTCAACTCATCTCTTGCCACTCTCCCCTCTCACTCCACTCCAATCACTCTGACATTGCTTCTTCTCAAACATGCCCCAGGCCCTTTGCATCTGCTGTCTCCTCTGCCAGACATCCTCCTTTCTGGACATCCCCAAGGCTTGCTGCTTTCCTTCACTAGGTCTCTCCTCAACTTTCACCACTTCCAAAAGGCCCTCTCTGGTCACTCTTGATATAAATTAGCAACTCCCTGTCACTCTTTATCCTTTATCCCCCTTTTTAATTTCATGCCTTGCCCTCTGGCATTATATCATATGTATTTATTCTGCTTAGTATCTACTGTCTTCTGCTAGAAAGAAGTTCCATGAAGGGAGGACATGGGCCAGTTTCATAGGCCCTTGCATCCCTGGGTCCTAGAACAGTGCCCAACATGTAATCAGCACTTGGAGGTTGATTTATTGAATCAATGATTTAATTCACTAATACATGCTCTGTCACTTCTGTCAGATGCTGAGTACTGAAATAAATGATGAACAAAACCAAGCACAGCCCCTCACTTCTTAGGACATCAGGTCCTTGCAACCTCACAGGATGGAAGGGGAGACTTTGACCCCAACCAAATAGCCACACACATGATTGTAAAGTTGTCTCTGGGCTAACAGCTTTGAAAGAGGGGACAGGAGGCCTATACACATTTTGAAGTTGTTTGAGTTGTGTTTTTGTTGCTCACAGCCAAGGCATCTTGTCTATCCATATCACCCGTGGAGATGCTGGTTGGGACAGAACCTGCTTCCTCAGCTTTTTGCTACCCTCCTCGAGGCTCCAGATCCCCTGCTTGCACCCCCTGCTCCTCCACATCTTCAGTCTGCTTGGACTGAGAAGACAGAGGGGTGGGCTGGGGGGCTGCTCCTTGCCTCCTCAAGTTGGTCCTGGGCCTGCTTCAGAGCATAGATATTGCTAGGTTTATTTTCCTTCCTCTTCCTCTTCTTCCATCTAAGCCAGGAGCCAGGGCCAGAGTGTCACCATGCTTCAGGGATAAGGTGCTTAAGTAAGCCCAGCGATCCCTTAAAATGAGGGGGTGTCCTAAGGGGAAAGGAGAAAGAGCATGTTTTGAGGGTAGCAGGGGTGTGGGAGGAACACCTCAAGACCAAAATGAAGTTGGGGGCTGAATGGTAGGAAAAGTGGAGACCTGAGTCTCTTGGGGTGGCAACAAGACTTTGGAAGGTACAGTTGTGGGTGTACCAAGGGAGATGTAATCCTGGCCACAGGGATTCCCTGAGTCCTCCTTCCCCAAGAGCCCCATGCTTATAGCTTGAATATAGATAATCATGGCTGTAGCAGATGGTATATCCCCCAATCAACCACGGCAATAGTCCCAGTCCTACCTGCTCTTCCACAACCTTGTCATACCCCATCAAGGAATAGAGTCTATTCCTCCTTCCCTTGAACCCAAGAGGGCTTGTGACTGCTCTGACAAAATGCATTAATAGTGACACTATGTGACTTCTGGGGCTGGGTCATAAAAAGGACTTGGCTTCTATTTAGCCCTCTTTCTCTAGGGAAGCCCAGCCTTGGAACCAGCCACCATGCTGTGAGAAAACCCAAGCTCCATGACAGGCCGTGTATGGGTGTCCTAGGCTATAATCCCAGCTAAGCTCTCAGTTTACAATCCTCACCAACAGTCAAATATGGGAGTGAGTGAGATTCCCAGTGATTCCTTTTCCCAGCCTTCAAGTCTTCCAGTTGAAGTTCTAGACATCATGTACATCAAATACATCTGTATTTCTCTCTATACTCTGTACTAAGCATTTTATAAATATTCACTCAGTCTTATCCTAGATGTTCTCCTAATATCTCCATTTTACAGGTGAGGAGCTGAGGCATAAAGAGATAAAATAACTTTCTCAAAAGCACAGAATAAGTGGCAGAACTGAGAACTGAACCCAAAACTGAACCCAGAACTGAACTGGCTCCAGAGCTCAGACTCTTAACTTAGTAGGACATGCATCCTGAAGGCAGTGATAGAAATGTAAAGCTGACCATTGGAATCCTGTCTCCATGCTTGCAGATATACAACCTTGGGAGCTTGCTGTCTTTTGGGATCAAAATTGAAGGTCTTTCCAACTCTGTAGAATGGAATTCCACTGTTGAATTCAAGTTGATAAATGGCAACAGCTAGATAGATGGATAGAGATGGATGGGTGGATGGATGGATGGATAGATAGATAGATGATAGATAGATAGATAGATAGATAGATAGATAGATAGATAGATAGAAAGTTAATGGTAGTTGATTTTCATTTTTGTGTTTTTTCATATGGGAGTTTTGGTCTAAGGATGAATGTCCGCTATGCAGGATTTGAGAAAGATAAACTAGAGATAGAGTCCCAGCATCATGTTTCACCAGCTCTCTCAAAGTCTCAGTTTCCTCATCTGTAAAATGGGCATGACCTTGCCCATCTCAGGGGATATGACCAAGATTCATTGGGATACCCTGTAAGGCACTTGTCATGGTGGCCAGCCCCCCCAATAAATGCTAGACTCCTACTTGGCCCCCATCCATCCTCTTGTCCATACGCTTCCCTCCTCCTTTCTCAGCCTCCCCACCACTCCCCAGCCAGCCTGTGGCTCCCCAGAACTGTCTCAGACAACAGGGATACCCCCAACCCCCACTGCCTCTGAGCTGGGGGCCACAGAAGTGTATCTCTCTCTAACGTGTGCCACCACATTTGCTGGCAGCCTCCAGCACCGAGCACAGCTGCCAGGCCGGCACGCTTCCTTCCTCCCAGCTGCTGGGATGCGACCTTGTCTATCAGGAGTTCCCGGGAAGCCCTCTGAGTGTGCTCCCAGCTTGGTAGGTGACATAAATATTTTCCAACATGCAGGCAACAATCTGATTGGTGCCTTCCCCAGAGTGCCAAGCTCCAGGCTTGGGGCTACAGAAGCAAAAAGGGGGAAAAATTCTTTTTTGCCAATGAAGTCCAGCTCCTTCCTTCACAGAAGAATTTAACTCTTCCTGTGTCCCCTCTCCTAGGTACTCCAAGTTCCAACCCAAACTACTGACCTTCAGCAGGATTTTGGCAAGAGCCTACAGCAACTAGGACAGCCCCAAACCCAGCTTCATAGCACCAACAGACCATCTAGTGCAGCATCTCAGGCATGACTGCATGTTAGAACCATGCAAGGTGATAATAACATAGTGGTTATCATTTAAAATATTGTTTAAAGAAGTCTTTCTGTCCTAGAGGTAGGACACAGAATTACCCAAGGATGAAATGACAGAGTATCTAGATTTGCTCCAAAATACAGGAGGTGGCAGACTGAGGGAAGAAGCATATAGATGAAACAAGATAGGCTGTGAGTTGACAACAATTGATGTAGACCATGGATACATGGGGGTTCTTTATAGCCATGGAGCTCAGACTTGAGTGGGCATCGAACCTTCCAGAAGGCTTGCTAAATGCAGACTTCTGGGCACCCCCACCCTGGAGACTCTCATTCAGTAGGTCTTAGTCCAGTGCCAGATTTCACAAATCCAATGATCATCCAAGGGATTCTGCCGCTTCGGCTTCTGAACAGCACTTGGAATAAATAGCATTGCTTTATACTCTTCTTTCTACAATTGTTTATGTTTGAAAAGTTTGATAATAGAGCATTAAAACAAGTTTATTTTCTAAAGAATCACTTTCAAGAGACACTGACTTGGGAGGCCTGGAGTGGGGCTCAGGCATCTGCATTTTAACAGTCTCCTGGGTGATTCTGATGAAGTTTGAAAAACACAGAGCCAGGGCAACCAGACAATTGCCTTGTAGTGGGATATGCACCATAATGAGGGCAACCCTGGAGGTTGAGGGTGAGCTGAACCTAGACTTGGCAGTCAGGGAAAGCTTCTTGGAGGAGGTGAATCCTGAACTGGAGAAGCTGCAGGTAGCCAGGTGATCATGGGGCAAAGGAAGGGTGCACTAGGAAGAGCATGTGCTAAGGCCCAAAGGCAAGAATGAACAAATGCCTTTAGGAAATGGAGAGAGGGATACAGCTTAGGAGAGAGGGGTCAGAGGAGGGAGGCGACCAGAGACAAAGCTGGAGAGTTCAGCAGGGGTCAGGTCCTTGTGGGCCATGAGTTCAGACTTCATCCCAGGGACAGTGGGAACCATGGAGGGTGTGAGAGAATGATGTGATCACATCTGTGCTTTGTAGTAATCTCTCTGACTGTCATGCAGACCATGAAGGGGCAGGAACGGAAGCTGGGATGCTCAATGAGAAGGCCATTGTTGCGCCCAGGCCTAAAATGAGTGGCAGCTGAGAGAGGCGGGCAGATCCAAGAGCACTTTTGGTGGGAGAAGAAACAGGACTTGGAAGTTAGATTTTCAAAGGATTGGAGGCCATTTATGCGAATGACTCAAGAACAAATCGCAAGATTCTTACCACAGAAAGAAGCCAGTGTAATCTGCTGGGAAAGGACTAGATTCTGAGGATAATTCCTGTATTTGCACCTCCCTAGCTGGGCATCCACACAAGGTATAAGGTAGCTCCTAAAAAGACGTTGGCTCCAAAAGCTCAACAGCTGAGATCTGTCTCAGCCACTTCTATCTGTGTATCCAAATACAAGTCACTTAACCTCCCAGGACCTCAGGCTTCCTGGCTGTGCAATGGGAAGCTAATAACTTCCTATGTCTCAAGGCTGACACAAGACTGTTCTGAGTCTCAAGTACAGGCACCACCCAGCACACTCCTGGTTTCAGAACCCACATTAGGTGTCACCTGCTCCTACAAGCTCTCCCCAGATGGGATCACTATCCCCTTTGCAATCCTCTTTGGTGGGATAAGCATGTGTCTTTGGTAACACTAGTAACTAAAATAATCTGTTTCATGTCTGTCTCGCCTAAATCCTGAGCCATTGGCTGGAGTCACTGGCCTAGAACTTGACACATAATAAATGCTCTACACACTCATTCAGTCATTCAAGCATTATTTAATTGAGCCCCCACCACGTACCAGCCACTGGGAATTCACAGGTCAAAAAATAAATGAATGGATGAACTCTAAATTTCTATGAAATGGAGTGCTTTCCATATGCCAGCCATTGGGATAAACTTTAAAAAAATAGATTATCTAATTTAATCCTTGAGACTCTTAGATATTGAGTAGCACTATTGGTTCTAATTTCCAGATGAGGAAACTGAGGCTCGGGGTGGGCAGAACAGGGCAGGGTAAGATGCCTCAGTCAGGGAGTACCAGAGGTGCAGGGGCAAAATGAACCTAGGGAGTCCTATTTCAGAGCCTCCAGATCCTGAGCTCCTGATAAGACATTATCTTAGCCTCTTCACTGACCGCTTCCCCAGGTGATGGGTTCCTGGAAACCAACCCATAAAGTCGTGGACAGGGAGTTCTGTATTTCTCTCTATCTCATAAAGAGAAGCAAACCAGGTCCTTGGGTGAGACAGGAGCATTCCTGATTTGACAATGGAAAACAGCGGTGTGATGTTTGTAGCTACCATTTCTTGAGCAGGTGCCCCGCTGTATGCCAGCCACAGTGGAAAACAACTCACATGCGTTACTTCATCCAGGCTCATAATTCCTTCAGGGAGATGGGACAGTTGTCATTTAACTTATAAAACACACAGCACCCAGCAAAGGTGCAGGGAGAGCCTTGCCTGAGGTCACATAGTAGGTATTCTGGGGGTGAGGGAAGTCTGCCTGACACCCAAGCCAAGCCCGATCTCCTTCCATCCATCAGGCTGCTCGCCACCCCATCACTCTGGTGACACAGGGCACTGTAATGAAGAACGCGGCCAGAGCAGTTTTTATGCAAAACCCAGAAGGCATCTCACCATGGCAGCTCTTCGCATCCAGTTTAAGTTCAAGGACGAAACTTTAAAAGGTATTGGACTATAGGAAAGGCTGCAGCAGGGGTACGGGATAGGTGAGTGCCAAGCCCACCGGCTTTTTGGTGGCCTGATCTAAAATGAGGCAGGCCTCAGAATCCCCCTGAAAAGGGAGGCCAGGGTGCACCTCATCTCCTGGGGCTCCCACGGTGGTGGACCCTTCTTGGCCTCTGAGAGAACCAGGGAGGGGTCTAGGATGGGGTCCCCTGAGGGGACTGTCATTGTGCTATTGACAGCTGAAGAGCATCTCTCCTGACCCTCCCGAGCTTCAGCAGATGGAGCGATATGCTTTGTGTCACGTTACCAATCCTCCCCCAAGAATAGTGGCCCATTTTTGGATGGGGACGGGGGCGGGTGGTAAGGAATTTCAACCTAGACTCTCACTTTATACAACAAAATAAATTCCGGATGGATTTTGTAAATCCAGAGTCAAACGTAAAAATTAATGAACATTTGAAGACAAAAATGGGTAGTTCACGATACTGGGGAGGGGAAGGCCATTTCTTAAGCAGGAAAACAAAAAAATGAATGCCAAAGGTAGGAGAAAATTGGATAGATTTGTGTACCTGAAGAAACTGAAAACATAAATTGGTGTGACTCAAGACATCGTACATGAATTAAAACCCAATTGACAAACTTAGGAAAAATATTTGGAACACTTATGGCAAGCAAATGGTTAGTACCCTTAATATTTTTTTTACAGGGCTCTTGCATATCAAATAGAAATCACTAAAAGGGAAAAAGAGTCAAAGGAAACAAGCAGACCATTCCCAGAAGAAGAAATGTAAATGAGGGATGAACACATGGGAGAAAGGATATGGTTCTTCTCACTGGGGAAACACTGTTGGTTTGGCACGGATTTCACTGAGTAGATCCTGTGCTGGCAAGGGAGGACCCTCGACCACTTCTGGAAGGCTTCTAGTTACTTCTCAAGAGCCTTAAAAATTCAGTTTCTAACTCGATAATCCCAATTTCAGGGATTCATCCTCGGGGAAGATCGTAGACACAGAGACTAGAACGAACCACCCTAAATCTCTGCAGTATCCCATGGATCGTACACGAAGTGGAATTCTGGACAGCCATTGAGATAAGCTTTTATTTATTTTTTATTTATTTTGGGGGGGAGAGTGGGAGGGGGCAAGGAAGAAGGAGAGAGAGAATCTTAAGCAGGCTCCATGCCCAGTGCGGAGCCTGATGTGGGGCTCCATCCCACAATCCTGAGATCATGACCTGAGCTGATATCAAGAGTTGGGTGCTTAACCGACTGAGCCACCCAGATGCCCCTAGAGAAGCTTTTAAAGGCTAATGATTAGGACGTAATATGGTGAAAATGCCATACACAAAACTGCATTTTCAAAATGACCTTGGTATGTGTGTGAGGGTGTGTCTGCGAGCCCTTACATCGATGCAGAAATATTAGTAGAAGGATAGTCACCATAAAATTAACAGTGGGTTGGGAGTTGAGGACAATGTTTTATTTTCTTCCTTAGATTTTTATATGTTATAAATTTCTATTATAAACATTGCTTTTATAATAAAGAAACGTTTTAAGCCAATCCAGTAAAAAATTAGTGCCCTCAATTTGGGGCCATTGAGATACGTAGGAGCTCAAAAGGTGTGTACGGGGAAGGCAGGGTTTCTCAACCTGGGCACTCTTGACATTTTGGGTCAAATTATTCTTTGTGGTGGGGGCTGTCCTATGCATTATAGGATGTTTGGCAGTTTCCCTAGCCACTACCCACCAGATACCAGTAGCACCCTTCCCAAATTGTAACAACCAAAAACGTCTCCAGTCATTGCCAAATGTCTCCTGGGGGGCCAAAAGTCGCCCCTGGTTGAGAACCTTTGCAGCCAAGGATAAGGAAGGAGCACTTTTAATCTGTTGGCTCTGGGGGTGACATTCATCTATCCTTCTGTTCATTCACTCATTCATTTGACAGATGTTTTCAGATCCTGGGTCCTGGAGCTGGGAGACCCAAGTTCTAGTCCCACGTCAGGCTCTTGCTGTGTGACCTCAAGAAAGTCATCTAAGGCTCCTTCATTTGTTTGTAAAACACTCCCTGAGGGCTTCCTCGCTCCCTGGCCCAGCTCTAGGGAGTGCACAGCCAGGGGTGGTGCTGGCTCCAGGCTCTGCCCTGAGCAGCTCATGGTCCTGCAGAGACAGTCATTGTACAAACAGCTATGTTTGTTCAGAGGGATGGGTGTTAACAAGGAGTGAGAGAGTGTTAACATGGATGAATGAAGAGAGAGACTCCTAGCTGTTGGGGGTAACAGTGATGCCAATGACTTAAAGGATGGCCCTTTACATGCGGACCACACTTTACAGTTTATAAAGTGGATCATTAGGCTCTTGGCAAGAAACAGATGGTGCACTCAGTGGGGTAACCTAGGAGAGTTTAAGAATGGGATCCTTACAAAAGAGAGGGTGGGGAAGGAAAGGCACAGGGATGATACAGAAGCTGTGGGATAGCAACAGCAGAGAGCCTGTCTATCCCTGGACCTATGGGGGCCACATGAGGGACTGCTGCTGTAGGAAAAAGCGAGGGAAGCATTGGATAGGGCAACCCAGCCACTGCAGAACCAGAGCCAGGCAGGGAGGGAGCAGAGGGGAGAAGCATCTCAACCTCCCTCTCCCCCTGCCCTCCAATCTCCTGACATGGTCCAGTCATACTAGAAGCCAGAGAGCAAGGGAGCCTGCTGATACTGCCCACATGAGTCAGCTACCTGAGTCGAACCACAGATGGAGAAGGATCAAGAGGATCCGGAAGGGCATGCAGAAATGTCCAGAACAAAAAGCACCGTCCCTCACCTTATCACTTCATCCCTACAGCAGTCCTGCAAGATAGATTTTATTATCCGCCTCTATCCAAGAGGAAGCTGAGGTTCAGAGAGGTATAGTGATTTTCCCAAAGTCACACAGTGAGAGGATATGAGAAGGGAGAAGAGATGGAGTCAGGAATGAAATCATGGTTTCCTGAGTCTCTGAGCTCCAAGCTTTACAGTTAGGAGGATCTGGGTTCAAATCCCAAGCCCCTCCACTTAATAGTTTGTGACCTTAGGCAACATCTGTGTGTCTCTTTAAAATGGGGTTAGTGATTCCTGCCCCAGTGAGGCCACTGGATCAGGTGAGGAGAGCATGGCGCCCTTGCCGAGTGAGCTGACTCAGGCAAGAGGCCTGCCCCCCACTCTGCACCAGGCAGTTATTAACCAGAGCATCAGACTCTGCATTAGGCATGGGGCAATTTGTCTGCCTCCTCCTCCACCTGCAGGATCGACCTCCGCGCTCAGCAACCTCATTAAGATTCAGGTCCTCAGCTCCGGGACTCCATCCCAGTGTCTGGTCAATAGCTTATATTTTTAATTTGTCAATAATCAGTCAGGACCTTGGCCAGTGCCCCTCCAAGGGCTCAGCAAGATCACGCAGCCGGCACAGGGTGGGGTGGGGGGGTGGGGGGGGCGCAGTGTTCATGGAGGGGGAACAGACTCTGAGTTCCATTGACACTCAGGAGGGGAGCTGGGGGACAAGTGGGTACCCACAGCAGCCTGACTTCCAGGCCATGGCTTGGGTGTCAGGAGATCTAGGTAAAAACGGGTAAATACCCAAGTCTGAAGTCAACAAAACCTGGTCCAGTTCCAGCTCTGCCACTTTAAAAATAGGCCGCCTTGGTGTGCATGGGTGGCTCAGTCATTAAGTGGCTGCCTTCAGCTCAGGTCATGATCCCAGGGTCCTGGGATCGAGCCCCACATTGGGCTCCCTGCTCCGTGGGAAGCCTGCTTCTCCCTTTCCCACTCCCCCTGCTTGTGTTCCCTCTCTCACTGTCTCTCTGTCAAATAAATAAATAAAAACTTTAAAAAAATAAAAATAAAAACAGGCAGCCTTGACCCAGAGACTGAATCTCTCAGAGCCTCCATTTCTCCATTTGTCAAGTGACTGTCATAATAACAACACATAACTCACAGGGTTGTAGAACAATCAAGTGAGTCAATACATGCAAAGAGTCTAGAACAGTATCTGGCACGCAGTGAGCACATGATACACATTAGCTACTGCGACCGACTATTTTTAAAAAGTCAAGCAGGAGAAACCATTTATAAGTAAACATTGATTATTAGTGTGCTTCCTAATTCCCAATACAGATGGGGAGTCTGACACTCACAGAGAGGAAGTGATCATCACAGTTTTACAGATGAGGACACTGAGGCTTAGAGAAGTCAACTCACTTGTCCAAGGTCACATAATGGGGACATGGTGGAGCTGGTACTGCAAACCTGGGGAATCTAACCCCAGATCCCGTGATTCTAATCACCAGTGAAATAAAGATTCCACAATCTAAGTTACCAAAACAAAGAAGTGGAAATGCCCCCTTACCTCCCTCCCTCAGTTCTTGGCATTTTTTGTGAATAAGTGCATTGCTTCCTTTTCTCTCTGAAAAACAGACACTAGGTGCCTACAGGAGGGCAGGGGAATGAGAACAGCAGGAAATCTGTTTTCCTCCTGAGTCCTTACCCCTTCTGTCACTTAAAAAAAAAAAATACCTCAGTTCTTACCAGTCTTGTGCCCCTGCCAATGAAAAAGCCCAGGAAAGGCCATGGGAGCTGAAACAAAAGTGGCTAAAGAAGCTTATGTTGCCCCCCAAAAGAGCAAGGACCTTCCCAAAGTCAAAGGACAGTTAGTGTTAGAGCCAGGGCATGAATACAGGCTACCCATGACCAGTCCCTGGCATTTTTTGGCCATCTGTGTCTGCTTGCCTTGTCCTCTGCTTCTAACATCAGGAGTGCCTGGTCCTTGATCCAACTGTCATGGTGTCTCTTCTTGCAGACTTCACTGTCAGGCTCCACAGAACAGGACCAGCTCCTGTTAACATCCCACAGCCCTGCCCAGAGAACCCTGCACAAGGCTGGGCTCCACCCATGGGAATAAAAATGGCACCAGCAGTGTGCGCTGGACCCTGAGTCTGGACACCTGGCTTCCCCACCTCCTAGAGATGCTGTCCAGGTGAGTCCCAGAGTCTTCCATCTGTGTCGTTTGGGGGGTTGGAACATTCTCTAAAAGCACCCAGGCAAATGCTCCAACACTAAGTGGTTTGTCGAGCAGGCTCAAGAGATAGACACATTTCTGTGGCTTTCCCCTCTGCAGCCTTTGGGACCCACAAGGCCCTGGAGATTTCCTCCTATCTTCATCCTGCCAGGCTCCTCTGTCTCCAGAGAACCTACCCCTTGAGTCTGCATCTATTGAAATATGCTTTTCCGCCAGAAAACTCCCCAGACATCAGTAGAACCCTCCACAGTAGAATTCAGAAGCTGTTAAATGCCCCCAGAGAATCTCTGAGCTCCTGGGACCTCCTGCAAAATACAGATCACAGGTGGGATCTCAGAGAGCCCCAAGACATCAGTTCTTCAGGAGCCTCAGTGGTCACCTGGCCCAATCCTCTTCCTATTGAACAGGGGGAAACTGAGGCTTGGAGAGGGGCAGTGCCTTGCTTAGAGAAGCACAGCCTGCTGGTGCAGAGCTGGGATTCTGTTCTCTATGCATGCACCCTTCACTTCCATGCAGATGCTAGGAGTGGTAAGTGGGTCAGAGCAAACCCATCCTCAGGGCTGCAGACAACTCCAAGAGAAACAGCCTTTCTCAAGAGTCTCCTAATGAGATCATCTTTCCAGACTGTAGTGGATGGAGTAGGGAGAATGAGTTTTGTTTATGCTTTCCTGTTAGCTTGCTGTATGGACCCACAGAAGCCACTTCTCTCTCTACACTACTTCTCTCTAGTTACTGCATCTATAATGGGTCATAACAAGTCACTGAAATCATTAGGAGGATAAAACATTACCATCATTACCACCACCACCACTACCACTACCATCATCATCATCATCACGTTTTCTTCCTCCTCTTCCTCCTCCCCCACTTCCCTCTCCTCTTCCTTTTTCTCCATACTCAAGACTTACTTCAAAAAAAGTTTATAAGAAGCTTAGGAGGAAGGTCCTATTACCTTATTTTCCAGATGATGAAACTCAGAGTTGGAAAGATTTATTGGCTTGTCCTGGGAAACCATAAAGTCCCCAGAGAGGCAACCAGCATTTGGACCTGGGCAGTCAGAGAGCAGAGTTGGCAACATCAACCCCTGCCTAACCCTCCCCCCATGCATGAGGCCACTGATGAGACCCTGCAGAGTTTGGTGATGATTCTTTCCACTGATGTGCTTATTAGTTTCACAATCCAGAGAAGTCGTGTTTGAACCCAAGCATGAGACATTTGGTCGACATCCCAAGAGGGCCAGCTTTAATTCATCCTGCCTCTCCCTCACTGGGATGAAGGATGGCAGGTGGGTTTGCTGAGGAGCACTCAGATGTGAAATGGGTCAGAGAACAAATGAGGAAGGGGAATTTAACGTGTTTGGGTTCCTCTGTGGCTGGGGGTCATCCATGCGGGAAGTGAGTTGAGTCTGCAGATTTCCCATGAGGCTGGGGGTGTTGGCTGGTTTTATGACAGGGAGGCCCCTGGGCAGGGAGATGGGGGAAGCATCGCTAAGCCTTTGTACCAACACAGGGTCCCTTCCAAGTTTTCTCACCATCCAAGGTGCCTGTCTCACTGGCTGTATGGCCAGATCACCTCTCTCTATATCTGGGCCCCATTTTTTCTATCAGCACCACAGATACATTGGAACTGAGGAAAAACAGTGCTGGCTTTCTCCAAACACAAAGCCCTCACACTGATCAGTGCCTCTCAGCACTGTCTGCACATTGGAATTACCTGGGGATGTTTCTTAAAAATGTCAATACCCAGGTCCTGTTCCAAACCAATTGAGTAAAAATACCTGGAGATTGGGTTCAGGCATCAAAATTCTTTAAGACTCTTCAGGTGACTCTGAGTTGCTCTACATCATCCCTTGAGCAATGCCTCTGGGTGGCTGATGTAAGTAGCTCCATTTGACTGTTAAGAAATGAGGCCCAAACAGGGAAATGATCTGCCCAAGGTCACAAGGTTGATTAGTGATAGGGTCTGGGGTGGACTGTGGGGGTCTCTGTCCAGCGTGCTGAAATCAGAGGTTGCTGGACTCTGGCCTGAGGCTGGGATATGCAGTGGGCTCTCACTCCCTCACTCTCACACAGATAGCGTCTCCCATAAAAGACATTTTTCTCTTGTTTCCTTTCTACCTTTCTCTCTCTCCATGATTTTCTCTCTTTCCAGCTCCCCCATCTCTCTCTTCCCATAGATCAATCCCTTTCTCCTTGTACCTTTCCCTCTTTTCTTGCCCCAACCTCTATTTTCCCAGCTGCTCCCCTCAGGACCCTTGACTTGACTTTCTTCCCCAGCCAGCCCTTCTCCCTCTGGCTGCCTTCCTAAAGGCAAATAATCCACCCCAAGTTCTCCTTAAATTCCTGCACTTAGCCCTTTAGAGATGTCTAGCTTCTCCCTGTGACCCTGTTTGGGGATTTGGAACCAGAGATGTTCCTTCCTTTCAATCTCCCACTGCAGAGAAACCCTAAAACCCCACCACTCAGGAAGGTGGCTTTCCATAATCCTCCCCCACCATGGAGACTCCTTCCTTCAATCAAAAATCCTCATGCTGAGCACCTACTGTATGCTACATTCTGGGAAACAACGTGAATGAAAGTAGTCTGATCTCTTCTCCCTTTTTTATGGTAAGGGAGACAGAAAACAAGCAAAGAATTTAGACACTGATTTTAATTCTTTGACATCAAGATGATAGTCAAAGTTTTGGGATGGCAAGTGACTTGGGGTGGAATGGAGCTGCATTTAGTTGAAAGATTATGGAAGGTATCTCTGAAGAAGTGACATTTAAACTAAAACCTGATAGAAAGATGAGACAGAATCAGCCATGCAAAGGACCTGTGGAAAAGGATTTGAGGTGGAGGGCTCAGCCAGTGCAAAGGCCATGCAGCTGGAAAGAACTTGATATAGTCAAATAACAGAAAGAAGGTTTATGTAGCCAGAATGGGGAGAACAAGGAAGAGCAGATCATGACATGAGGTCGGTGACTCGGGGCCAGACTCTGAGGCTACAGAACAGAGCTTCTTTTATTTTTTATACTATGGTCTCAGGCTTTCCTGTCATCTGATTCACCAATTGGTCCCTGAGTGTAGTGAGGTGGGAGAGTGGACATGAGGACATAGACCATTCCGTAGATGGTGCCTTAGATTTAGAGGTTCTTTAAAAGGTGGGATCTTCCTCCTTCTCCTTCCCACCTCCACCCCACCAAGGCTTCAGCAATTCTAACTCACCTAACCCCCTGCACAGAACCCAAATCAAAGGCCTTACTTTGGGAATGGGAGCTATCACCATCACCACTGTGATCACAATTGGTGTGATTTCTGGGTGGCTCCAACTGACATAAGAATGAAAGCAAGACAGGGATTAAAACATCCCTATTGGCCTAGTTCAAGACTTTTACCATGAGGGTCAGGACAAATGGATTAATCTCATAAGCATTTATGGAATGCCTATTGTATGCAATACAGAAATAAACAGACCCCTGAAGTCAGGCTAATATGAATACTAATATCAAGAACTGTCAACATTTATTGGGCATTTGCTAAGAGTCAGTCCCCTTGCTAAGGGCTTTACATGAATTATCTCCTTAAATCCTTACCACAATACCATGAGCCTTTCCACTTTTCAGATAAGGAAATCAAGGCAGAGAGGGTTGAATCAATTAATTAAGCAAATTAAAATCTATCTGCTCCCTCCCTATCCCAGGCAGTTATTGCCTGCTTTGCTTCTCCCCAGTCCCCTACAAATCTGTACTAATGGGTTAGTGTTGTCAACTTAGAGGGAGCATATAGTTCAGCCTGTGGGCTCAGAGATCAGTGTTTGTCCAGATGGGTCCAGTCCTGGCACTTATAGTCTATTGGTACTTGGTTTCTGTAAAACTGTTTCTTTATGTGAAAGAAAGAAAGAAGAAAGAAAGGAAGAAAAAAAGAAAGAGAAGAAAGAAAGAAAGAAAGAAAGAAAGAAAGAAAGAAAGAAAGAAAGAAAGAAAGAAAGAAAGAAAAAAGAAAGAAAGAAGAGAAGAGGAAGAAGAAGGAGAAGAAGAAGAAGAAGAAGAAGAAGGAGAAGGAGAAGGAGAAGGAGAAAGGAAGGAAGGGAGGGAGGGAGGGAGGGAAAGGAAAGGAAAGGAAAGGAAAGAAAGAAAAAGAAAGAAAGAGTTATTGCTCAACAAATGGTAACTAGCATGGTTGTAATCATGATTTTAAAATTCATATCCATGTTAGCAGTGGCCTTTATGGGTAATTTCTTAAGCCCAAGGAACAGCCTAATTAGTGGTGGAACTTCAGGTAGGTTGTCAAGAAGAGAGGATAGTATATTTTTGAGCAAAAGACTGGGAGTGGTGGCTTATCCAGGGGTGGAAGGCTTTAATAGGGACAAACTGTCCCTCTGCCCTGAGACAAGTGTCTGTCCTCCACTCCACCCCCACCACTGACAGTCCTCCCCCAAAGGCCCTCCCTCAGTGCTACAAGCTATTTCACTTCTTCTCCAATGCATGACTAATAAGCGCTTCATCGGAGGCAATATTCAATCGTGCTGTGGAATTAAAGGAGTGGGCTCACATGCCATATATCACCCCAGGAGCTCTTACTAGCAGGAGATCAATAATCCAGAGATAGACATTTCATAATTAAAAGACAACGAAGAAGAAGACGAGGAGGAGGAAGAAAGGCAAGGCCCCTAGCAGATGGTCCTGCATTTTCCTTCGCTTTTTGATTCCCAAGGCTTTGGAGGACTTGCCAGAACGATGAGTCCTGGTTGGAGCCTTCCCAAAAGCCTGGCTGGGAGGGGACTTCAGTAAAGTCATATGGTCCATCCCCTGCCTCGAGGCTGGCTGGGGATAAATGCTGCCATTTTTAGACTTGTTGAAGTGCCTTTTAAGACCCCTCCAATGCCTTTCTGCATAATCCCAAACCGGCTGGAGCAGGTCAGTTCCTATTCTCTTCCCAGCTGCCACATCTCCATCTTTAAATCAAGCTTACAGATTTCCTTGGGGGAAAATCTCCACCTCAGGGTCACTGGGTTCAAGTGGAATGAATCTGACCTCCACAATCCAGAGATCATCATGCGGATCACACCCAGCCAATAAAAACGTCTCATTCATTCTCAAGGCCATACGATAGGCTGGTGGATGCACATGTAACGCAAGCTAAGCCAATTGCGGTCAATTCTGGGGCTTTCTCCAGAGCTGCCCCTCTCTTAGCTGGGGTTGTCAGGCTTGAAAACCAAAACCCGAAGCTGCTGGGGACTACCTTGTCATCATGGAGACTTGTCCTAGTGACATTGGTGGACCTCTGAATTCAGCCCCACAGCAATCAAGGTTAGTCTTTTAGTTTATGAGAACCCGTAAATTCCCCTTTTGCCTAAACTAGTTTGAATGGAGTTTTCATCTCCCTAAATAAAAAGGTCCTGGCAAATCCTTTAGGTTTGGTGGGGTTTTGTTTTGTTTTGTTCTGTTTTGTTTTGTTGATCCACTCATCCAATAAATGAGCTGTTCAAAGTCAAAGCAAAAGCACAGATATAGTTAGATTCAAAGTCCAACTATCTACTAGTTGTGTAATCCTGGAAAAAGTGCCTAAGCTTCTTGAAACTCAGTTTCCTCATCTGTAAAATGGGTATAGTGCCACCTTCAAAGGGCTTGCTGTGAGGATTACATCAGATCGTAAGTATCTAGTTCTTAGGGAGCATGAAATATGCCTTGGTCCTTCCTCTTACCTTTGAGTCTCACTTTGTTCTAAAAGCAAATGAAGCCATAATTCAGAGACCCACCACTTAATACCGCCACCCTTTGCAGGAGCAAACTGGATCTGCTAGGAGGTTCTTGTGTAGGAAAGAAGATGTGTGAAAGCATCATCTGGACCAAAGCAGCAAAACAAATACTCATAAAGCTTAACTGAGGTAACCATTTTTCTTCAAGTACAGAATTAGCAGAAGGTAATAATGATGTTTGGAAGATAAAATATCGTTTGTTGCACATTCGAATGGCACCATCCACCCTTTCTGTATTTTATGCCATTTTCACAATTCTGAGGATCCTGAAGTTTGGAGCTGTGGTCACACAGCCCGCAAGCCTGAGTCCTGCGCCTTGGCAATTTCCCCAAAATAACACCTCCCAAGAGGGAGGCATGTACAAGGCACAGAGCAAGCCTTTCTGTGCAGCTTCTTATTGAATCTTCTTATGATCCTTTTAAGAAAAGCTTGGGACCCATTTTAAGGTGAAAAGCAGTAGTGCTAGGTGCCAGTATGCTTAAAGAGGGAAACAGAGATCTCACTGCTCAATTTTGGTGTGAACTGCAAATTTTATATTGCATATATATTTACCACAATTAAAAAATAGTAAAAAATATATATAATTATCTTTAAAACTTTAAAGCCCATATGCATGTATCCTTTGACCCATTGCTAAGAAAATTCCCTGGGGAAATCACACTGATATCCCCAAGCTGGAAATGACCTGCAGGTCCATCAATGTAGCCCAGATTTTAAAATAAGATACATCATGCATAAGAAACTGTTCAATTATTTTTAAAGATGAAGTAGAACTGTTTGTGTTCATCCTAAAGATACCCAAATGTATTAATAAATGAGACAAAATGGAGAACAACAAAGCAAAACAAAAAACCCAAAGGCAAAAAAAACCCTCCACTGCTCATCACCTCCTCCCTTTTGGCTTCACCCCTGCATCTCTCCTCCATGCTCCCAGCCCTAGGATCTTTCCTCCTCCCTACCTCAGCTTTGGAGCCTATGCTCATGCATCCCCTCTTCTGGGAGTCCCCTTCTTTTCCACATTCTTGAACAAGATCCCAGTCAGCTTCTGTGGCAACGTCTCTCTCGTCTGGTCTTGCTGGGTTCTTCAAGGGCAGGGACTGTGTGCCCAGCACCCAATCCCACTTGGCACAGAGGAGGGACACATCGGACATGCATTTGATGCCCAATGGTGTGACTGGTGGGGACTGTGACCAGAGTCAGTCCCTGACCTTGAGTCTTTTCCTCAGTCGTCTTTCCCCAACCCTGGTGAATCCATGTGGGGCTGCGGTGGGGGGGGGGGGGGCTCTTTGAGGATAGAAGTGACTTTTTTAGGCATCTGCTTGGTTCCTGGTGCCATGTTGGCTTTTCCCTTAAATATGTTTTCTCTTAATCTTTTGTCCTTTTATCATCCCATTTTACATGTAAGGAAACCAAGGCTGTGGGGAAATTGATGTTGTCAAGTTTACGGGCTGCTTGTCGCCAGGTTTAGGGTACAAACCCGGGGGGAAGGAGAGTGGAATGGAGCGGCTGGTATACCCAGGACCACATCACATCACTCCCTGTGGCGTTTTGACGTAGTGCCATGGAGGAGTTCTTACACCTGATCTATAATGTGTCATTCAGGCTGTGCCAATAAACAAGGACCGGCCACTGGCAAATGGACCCATGCATGGCTCTTCATTCACCATGGAAAGGGATATTTGTTTGTTAAGAAGCCTGTGGGGCTGTCCTGAGAGCTGTCACCCTGTGACAATATTGACAGAGCCTGTGTCCCCACCGCGTAAAACCCCAGTGTACACAGGTGGGAGAGCAAGCCCATCCTCTCTCACGGAGGGAATAAGTGTAAGGAATTAAGAAGACTGATTAAACAAACAGATGTTTTTAGTCGGCAATAGAAGTGTCAACATGATCCTAATTAATGAATGTGTTAATGGCTGTTCTCTGTTTGAAGACAATAGTCACCGCCTTCTAGATGTATCCACAATGACTCACAGGGCACACGCATAGATGCATGCAAGGAGCCTGCATGGGGCAGGGGGACAAACCTGTAGGCCCACAGGCAGCACCAAGGAGCACGGGCTGGCCTCACAAAAGGGATACACAGTGGCACAAAGTCACACACAGGGAGTGTGCACCGATCCTGCAGGGCATATGCAGGACACTTAAGACACAGAGGATGCACTTCCATAGCTCACATACACCACACACACACAAGGCACACACAACACAGCACACCACGACACACACACACAGAAAACACAATACCCGCACCATCCACACCACCCCCACGACACAGAGTGCACACAGAGCATCCATACCACCCACACGAGGGGGTAATAGCTCAGTGGTAGAGCATTTGACTGCATATCACCCACACGACACCCACGCAAAACAGAAACCACACATACGATGCTCACAGGCTTTCCCACACCATCCACGCAACATATGTACAATGCACACACAACATACGTGCATGCAACACACCTCGACACACAATGCGTGTGCTCAACATGCATACACCACACGTGCAGCACACCGTAACACACACACACTCGAACACATATTTAGTATCAATAGTAATACTCACTGTATGTTCACCTCATGTACTAGACTCTATACCAAGACATAAAAACACCGAAATGAAGAGGGTGGAGTCTCTTCCCTCCAGGATATCCCAGTCCTACAGAAAAGCCCGAGTACTTCCCTGTGAGATGCATCAAGAGAATCTCTCAACATCATTTATGTTTGTGTTTCCACAAGAAAAGACATGGGAAAGGCTCGCTACCCAGAATAAGTGCTGGACAGTATTGAGTTGAGCTGTAACCACCCAGTGGTCTTTTTAATAAAGATGCCAAGGTAAAACCATTCTGTAACTCTTAAAATGGTATTTTTATTGATCTCAAAGAATCTGGGGAGGAGAGCCTGGGTGGCTCAGTTGGTTAAGCGTCTGCCTTCAGCTCAGGTCATGCTCTCAGGGTCCTGGGATGGGCCCAGCGTTGGGCTCCCTGATCAGCGAGGAGTCTGTTTCTCCATCTCCCTCTACCCCTCCACCCTCTTGTGCTCTCTCTGTCTCTCAAATAAATAAATAAAATCTTTAAAAAAAAAAAAAAAGAATCTGGGGAGTGTGTAACTGACATGTATCCCTTTTTACCTTGGCTCCTAGGAAGCTCAGAGCTAAATTTTGGATCCATACATAGTAGGAGTGCTGGTTTTCACAGTACAAATTTCTGAGTGTTTTAACTGTTGCTATTTTATGTTCTCACAGGTATTTTTCTTTCATTCTATTCTTAAAATATATTGTTAAATGACTAAGTTCTTTCTGAAGCAATATGGGGATAGAAATATGGAGAAGAAAGATAGATTTTAGTTAGGTAGATTTATTAGGGCATTGTAGCTGCTGTAACAAAGAACCTCCAATTCCCAGTGGCTGAGCACAACAAAGGTTTATTTCTTGCTCAGGGCACAGTCCAATGTGGGTTTTTAGGAGGTGCACCATTGCTCCATACAGTCATTCAGGAACCCAGGATTCCTTCCATCCAGTGGCATTTAAAGTGTGAGGGGGGGTGCCTGGGTGGCTCAGTTAGTTAAGCATTAGACTCTTGGTTTCTGCTAAGATCGTGATCTTGCGGTCATGGGATCAAGCCCAGAGTTGGACTCCACAATCAGTGCAGACTCTGCTTCAGATTCTTTCTTCCTGTCCCTCTCCCTCCTGCTCTGCCCCTCCCTACTCTCCCTCTCTCCTTCTCTCTCTCTCAAATAAATAAATAGAATCTTAAAAAAAATGTGTAACAGGGAAAAATAAGGATCATGTCCTACCGGGGTAGCTGTATCTTTAACCAGGCACACAATAAGACCTCAGGACTAACATACACTAGAACCCAAGGATGTGTCCAGAGGAGGGACAGGTGGCCTCCAATGAGAAAGAAAGACAAGATACCAGGTAAAAGTCAATCTCTGAGCTGGGCACGGAGGGCAAACCAATTCTGGGTCTGCAGAGAGGGTAAAAGGCAGATGGACAGGCAGACCCATGTAGACAAATTCGTGGAGGGGAGAAACGGTGGGGAGTTTGTAAAGACCAGTGAGGAGTTCCTTCTAGACCAAGAGTGGGAAGCAAGATGGAGGTGGTAGGCTTTAATAGTCAAAAGGAAAACAGAGCCTGACCCAAGACAGCTTTGAATGCCAGACAGAAAAATTATCTCGTTATGCCAGAATCTTTAAATTACCCAGTATTTACTGGGTGTTGAGAACTATGCACGGTGCTTCCCTTGCAATGATCTTATCAATTTCCATAGTTACACTAATTGGTGAAGTACTCTGGTGATTTTCATTTTACAAGAGTGGACAATGAGGCCCAGAGAGGTTAAGTGACTTACCTGAGTTTGCACAGATAAAATGAAAATGGCACCATCAGAGGTTGAAACGGTGCACTCTCTTAGCTGCTACCCTCTGGGGCCTCCAGAACAAGGACTCTGCCCTGTGTTGTGGTCATCACGGCAGCAGGCTCAGCCAGATGGGGAGAATCAGAGGGCAGTCTGACGGGGGTCACCAGCCCACGTCTCAGAGCCAGCCACTGTTCAATAGCTTAACCTGCAGCCCTGTGTGAGGCACTTAAACATGGAGCCTCGTTTTTCCCACCTGTAAAATGGGGTAATAATGCTTCCATTCCAGGGTTGCAACATGTATGTCATGTACCCGACGCCCAGCACATAGTAGGGGCTACATTAACAGCACTCATTATTATTATGATTTTGTTGCTGTTCTTGTTGTTTTTAAAGGGATGGAGGGAGTCAGGGAACAGGCTGCAATACCAGCCAAGAGACAAGTAATTTGGGAATGCTCTAGCAGAGGCCGTGGAGAGGGACAGCTGTGAGGGAGATTAAGGAAATTCACGCGGAATATATGTACGTCTGGTACGTATGGCGCTTTGGCAAACACAGAATCGAGATGGATGCACTCCTCCCCAGAAAGATGTGAACGGCATTTGGCATCCCTTGTTGTTCAAGCCAGGAGCAGTCCTGTGTGTGTGTCTGTGTGTTTCATGCAAATGTGGGCGCGTGTAGATGTAAATTGCACACGGCTCGGAGACACAGGGGCGGGTGGAGAACAAAGAGAGGGGCAGGCTCCCCTACAGAAGAAACCTGGTAGATGGGGTCCTGGGGGCTGGAGCGTGGATCTGAGTCCCCTCTTCTACTTTGGGCCTTGAAGTAAGCACTTGTCTATAAAATGGGGTCACTTCACCCACCTTGACTCTGGGGCTGGACTAGATCTCCTTTTGCGGTCCCTTGTGGCTCCAAAGTCCTAGGCCAATGAGAAGGGAAGGTGGGTCCCAACCCGGGAGTATGAACAACTCTGAAGTTCTAAGAGGGTATCTTGGCTCCTCAAAGTCAAGGGAGGTGAGAGAGAAGGTGGGTAGGTGGAGGCAAAGATATCCAATTTCTCAAGGGGACTGGGAAAGGGAAAGGGGGAACTCCAAGAAATGTTCAGAGAAAATCCAGAGCTGGGGTCATCCCTCGGTGGGCCTTCCCTTTAAATCACGAGCAACATCCCCTGTCACCATGTGGCTCCCTGAGGTCTCCTACCTGAGTATCCTTTGTCCCCAGTGACACCCTCTACCTGCTTTATTAGTCACGTGCAGTGGAAGTGATCAACAGAGGACAACTGGAACCAGAAACAGCACTGCCTCCCCAAGACTCTCCCCTGGAGAAAGGAACCCCTGTTTTAAGCCCCCAAAATGAATGACCAGCATCAAAACTTAGGGAAACTGACTTGGAGGCTGAACGGTGAAGTGAAAAAAAATCCCGGACTCCAACATCAGCCTGACCTGGGTGGTGAGTCCTGGGTTCAGCTTGGGCAAGTCACATGTCCTCGGACAGGAGACTTCGTCTCTTGGGGCCTCAATTTCCCCACCTGTGAAATGGAGCCAGTGATAAACCTACCTCCTGGGATAGATGGAAGGACCCACAGCCATAAGTCTTGTGGAGTGCCTGCCTCAGGCATGGATCAAGACTCCTGAGGACCTGTCATTTACTGCCTCCTTTTTGGGGAGGTGGAGGACACAGTCCCATTCAACCTTCTTTGACCACGCCTTTGTGTTTACAGAAAGTCCTTCCTTCCTTTGGCCAAACACACCCAAACATGTTTGTTTTTTTTTCCCCAAAAAAACATTAGTCTCCAGCTGCCTCTCCACTTATGTAATGATTTAGGAGAAGATCAAAATAAAACGTGGGAAGCTGTAGGCTGTGACACTATTTTTTTTTTCCTTAGTACACTCTGATTATGTGTAAACAGCACATTGCAAATTACTTCCTCTTTATTTGTCAAGTCCTCAAGCCACCTCGAGGTCCCTCAGAATAAGTAATTGGCTCTGGGACATTGCGTGACAATTGGCTTTGAGTAGACACTTTTTCTCCAGGGAGTCTTCTTCCAGCTTGAGGCTGTTCCAGGAGAGAGGGTACAGGGTGGGGGAAGATCAGACCCACACGACCTGGTTGTACTTTGCCCACTCCATGGGATCTCCTTTGGAGATTGGGGTGGGGGACAAGAGTACAAACACATGATCCAAAAGAGACTGTTTGAAGAAGCCCAACTGGATTGATCCTGAAGGGTCGTTTGCTGTCTCAGAATCTCTCTTGATTTCTGTTATATATGACAGAGAACACCTCCTCTCAGAAGCCCTCCAACCTTGAACCCCCAGATTCTATCTTTAGAACCTTGTGAAACCCAACAGTCTTTGGGGGAGCAGGGAGTATGAGTGGGTATAGCTGCAAATTCCTACCTCTTCTAGCCTTTGAGTTTTGCAAACTTGGGTTCAAATTTTGGTTCTGCTGCTGAATGCTGGGCAAGAAATCTAACCTCCCTGTGCTTCTGTTTCTTCATCTTTAAAATGAGGATAGTCACAAAGATACTCTTCTCGCTGTAGGAGCATAAGATCGGGTGTTCAAACAGAAGAGCAACTTGCCCAGAGTGCCTTTCATTAGAGAACATACCCCCTTCCTCCAGGGGCAAGCAGCCTTACCTAAGGGTCTGCTGAGCAGCTTAAAGATTGAGTTCAGCTCTCCCCTGACCCTTTGGCTGGGAGCTCTTCTGCAGTATACAACCTGCACAACTGTACCTGGCAGCCCTACGTGTAAAGCGCTCAGTAAGCACCAGGCTCAAGGTAAGCACTCAATATCTGGCAGTAGCTGTGGTCACTGTCATCATATATTATCATTTGAATGATTCTGACTCTTAAGATCCATGAAGAGCTAAGTAATTTAAAACTTTACTATCTCTCTAACATAAGGAGAACCCAGGTTGGAATCCCACTTCCACCATGTCCTGGCCATGTGTGCTTGAAGAAGTCCCTTACCCATCTGAACCTCAGTGTCCTCATCTGTAACATAGAAAACAGTAATTCCCACCTGGTGGTAAGATTTTGGTTACATAATAAGTATCAAAAGTACCTGCAGTTCCAGTGCCTGGAATATTCTAGATGCTCAGTAAATATTCATTTCCTTTATGGCAAGGAAAAGGAGACCTCCCCACCATGGCTTTTTCCTTCAACACAAGCATCCATGATAAATGTGTTCAGGAGATGAAAAATGTATATATCGAGCCATTTTAGTGAGGTCGCTCAGAGTTCTGAGGTATAACCTATTTGTAGGCAAGGAATATCAAGTTTGGAATCAGAAGACAGAGGGCCCGGTCCCCAAGTACCCTCACCCCCAGTTCAGCTTGTGACTTTGGATTAGTCACAGGCTCTCTGAGACTTGGTTTTCTTTTCTGTGAAACCCGGGGCAGAAGAAACAAGGGTTATTGAATATTTGATATAGCAGTGGTACCTTTCATTCCAAACAAGCCTGTGGATAGCCATAGTATACAAAGCAGGTTAAAACAGAGATGCTCTGATTGAAGCAAGGGCAGGGGTGAGGGGCTGCAAATTCACCCCACTTCTTCTCACCCTGCAATACCGTCTGATGCTATTTTGAGGAAGCCTGGGGCTCTGGGAACACAATGTGGCAACCATTGGGCTCAGACCCTTCCTGCTGAAATATTCCAAGACTCTGTGCCTGTGCTTTGACATCCACTGTCTTGCCACTCAATTCATCCTGACCCAAAGCGCGCGCACGCGCGCGCGTGCGCGTGTGTGTGTGTGTACCACAAATGCTCACAAAGAAAGCAAAAAGAAGTTCCACCAGCCATTAAGGGGAAATTACAAATGCATTTTTCTCTGCCTCCGGCACATTAATAAAAGAGATTACAAAACTGGAATTGACTCGAAGCAGGGCAGCCTCACAACAATTGGAAGGCGGGGGGCAGGGGGCGGGGGCTGACTGCTTCCTGTACAGTCATCTGATTTCATGGCCGTTCCCATGCTGGGAGAATCTGTCTGCGGCGGCTGCTGGGAGGATGTGGGCTCATGCATTAAACATCAGGGGGACCCTCACAACATGCACTGTGGGCCAGGAGAAGGACAGGCTGGGGGGAGCCACGATTGTGACATGCCCCAGCACAGCAATGCCTGTGGGCAGAGACCTGGAGATTGTTTAATGCAAGCACCGGAAAATCAGTGAAAATTGCAGGGTGGGAGATGAAGGAGGGCATAAAATGCAGAAAGTGCAAAGATGTTCTAGCGTCTTGAACATGGGAGGGGCACCACGGCCACTTTGTCTCAGCAATCATAGCGAGTGGTTGCTATGTGTCATGAGCTCTAGGCTAGATAGCTGGTGTTGGTCATTGGAGTAGACTGAATTATTGGCCCTGATTCTTCACCCCTCTGTATCCATGGCTTTTGCCATGGGACTTTGCAACCTCTCCCCCTAGAGTACACATCCCTCTGCACGGACTTTGAGCTTGACCATGTGCCTGGCTTTGACCGGGGTTATATGAATGGAAGGGGCAGGGTGCTAGTTCTGGGATGAGACCTTAAGAAATCTTGTGTGTTTCCACTTTTTCTCTTGCACCTCTGCCCTCACCATGAGAAGAACGTGTTCTGGCGACCCTGCCAGCCCGCAGAGGATGGCAGGCATGTGGAGCTGAGCCAGACACAGCCTGTGGCTCAGAACTGTCCCACCTGACTTGCAGAATAAATCTAGATGAAAATAAATCTCTATTATTATTGTGTGCAACTGGGATTCCATGTCTGTTTGTCATGCAGCAACAGCTGACTGATACACTTATCTATGAAGTCATTTGTTTTATTCATCTATTCATTCATTCAGGAACTATTTCCTGAGCACTTCCATGCCAGACATTTTGGTAGGCAGCAGGGATATTATGGTTACTAAGAAACCTGTGAAAATGGGCAGAGATTTTGGATTTATTAATTCAAGGATTGAGCATCCCCTATGTGCCAAGCATGGAAAAACATATGGCAATTACAGTGGCAAACACAATATATATACAGCCCCCGCACACATGAGGTTTATAGGCAGCAGATAAAACAAACAACAGAGCAGAACATTTCCAAAAAGCCTGATGAAGAAGGTTGTCTCTTTCTTTAAACTAGTCACTGTCCAGTGGAAAAGATGAGAAATTCAGGAGACCATTACAATAAAAGTGTTAAGGACAAGCATGAGATACATACATGCAGCTCAGAGGAAGTGCCTCATACAGTATGGGGTTGGAGGCAGGGAGAAGGTCAGTGAGGGGAAGAGTCTTAGGGCACAAAATATCTGAGCTGAGCACTGAAGTTCAAATAGACAGCAGACAAAGAGAGGAAGGGCAGGGATGGAGTAGCAGGCAGAAGGCATTGCAAGAACAAGAAGAGGAAGTCAGGAAACAGCATGGTGCCCAAGGGCCAGTACCTAAGGGTACTTCTGTGTGTTACTGGAAAATAGACGGGAAGAGAGAGAGAGACAGGGAGTGAGGGGCTGAGAAGCATCAGAGCATGAAGGAGACCGGGTGCCAAGATAAGAGGCTTGAACTTGATCCAAGGAAGGGAAATAGAGAGCCACAGAAGGGCTGAGCAGGAGAACACTGAATCTGGTGGCCATCTGAGAATTCTCGAAAGGTGGAGTGGTCAGGGCGAGACCAGAGACAAGAAAGCCAGGAGGAGGCTAAGCAGCAGTCCAGGAGAAGTTGAATGCCACCCACTCAGGCAACATGGGAATGACAAACAGCCCCACTTTTGGAATTATGGGAGATCATACAACTGGGCGTTCCAGGGCCACCAAGTTCCATCCACTCCTGCAAAAACCAGGTCTTCTAGAGGGTGATGACATGTCCCCAAGTCTCACAGCAGGTGGACTTAGGGCTGGGGATCAGAACTGAGATCCTCACATTCCTAACCCTCAGCTCACTTCCCCTCTCTGTCCCCAAATTCAATTAATCCCCACAATTCAATTAATAACAATAATTACAAGAATAACAGTAATTACTATGATCTAACTGCTGTGGGCTAGGCTCTGAGCTCAGCATATCATGTGCAAAACCTCATGAATCCTCCCAACATTCTCAAGGGTCAGAAAGTCCCATTTTACAGATGACAAACCCGAGGATCAAGAGGTGAGGCAGCTTGAATGGAGTCTCGGGGACTATCTGAGCTATCTCAGGCTGCTGTAACAAATATCGTAGACAGGGGTTTAAACAGCATGCACTTATCTCTCACAGTTCCGGAGGCTGGGAGTCCAAGATCAAAGTGCTGGCAAGTTTCAATTCTCGGAGAAGGCTTTCTCTTCTCACTCTGTGTTCACATGACCTCTTCCTCATGTGTGCATAGATGGGGAGGTACGCAGAGAGAGGAGGTGGGGTAGGGGATGGAGACATCAACATATGAATTTTCAAGGGAGGCAAATGTTCAGCCCCTAACGGTATCCTCTTGGAGATGACAGTGCTCCTGCCCAGCACAGTGGTGAAGGCTACACGGAGTGAGGTGTGTAAGTGCCTGGCACATGGGAAGGGCTCAGAAAATGGGAATGGCAACAAAGATGATCTCAATGAAATGATAAGGATGAGGGTAGTGGAAAGAGCCAGATCTGTGCCCTCCCCTGGACTCCACTGTGTGGCTTTTGACAATGCACCGAACTCTTTGGGCCTCAGTCTCTCCAATCTGTCAGACGAAGACTTTAGTCCAGGGCAGTGGTTCTCAGGGTGTGTCTCCTTGGCCCCCGCATTGTCAGCCATCACCCTGAGCTCATTAGGAAGGTGCTTCCCCGATCTGTCCCCAGACCAACTTAGTCTGCAACTCTGGGAATAGCACCCAACAATCCGTGTTTTAACAAGCCCTCCTGGTACGTCTGATGCATGTTCAAGTTTGAGAACCTCTGGTCTAGATGGATCATTTTTCAACGTTTTTAATGGACGTGAATGCTTTCTTCCCAAGAAATCGGGAGAAGGCAGGTACATAACGCAGATGAAAGCGGCGGTGCTAGGTTGAAGCTGCAAGCAGGGCTCCATCTGCCCTCCCACCCTCGGCCCCCCTTGGAAGCTCCACGGACCCCGGTGTGAAGGCCAAGGTGATGCTGAAGCTCTCCGTCCAATGTCAATTCCTCCTGCCAACCAGAGCCCCGCTGCTCCCCTGCCCACCTCCCATCCACCCTCCCTCCAAGCGCCTATTCCTGTTTACATGTTCCAGAAAGCATGGATTTGTTGTGGCCTCACGAAACCTGGTTTGTTTCTTCTCTCCTTCTTTCTTTTCTTTTTTTTTTTTAAATAGGTTTCAGCCTGTAATTCAGTTAATTATTTCCCGGAGCACCAGTTTGGTGGCTACACGGCATAGCACAAGGCAGGGGAACAGAGACAGGTCTTCGGAAGCCTCTTTCCAGAAAATCTAATTTCATCATTGAGAAATCTTCTGTCTTAAGCAGCCTCCGCCACTGCCATAAATTTACATATTCTATATGCCGCTGCAGGAACGCAGTGGGCTCCATTTGCATAATGCCGCTGGAGGGGCTTGTGCTTCTCTTGAACCTGAATGCGGCAGGAACGAGGAAGCAATTATTAAGCTGTAGACATTGGCAGGGAGAGAGGCCTCAGATGGATTTCAACTCCAAACCCTATTCACCGTCCAGGCTGCTCATTACCCAAGGCCTGGATCCCAGGCTGACGGTGGATCCGAGGGCTGGGAAAATCAACGGGTTGCTGCCTTCAGTTTATGTCTAGAGCCAGGCTGAGGCCGGGTTTGAGGGAGCAGCTTTGGTTTTCCAGTGTGGATTGTTGGAGCCAGCTTCTCCCTGTTCCCACAAGTAAATTTGTTTCTTGGACTGTTTCGTTAGGGTGCTTTGGCCAACGCCGCCCTGCCCCTTCCTTCGACAGCACCCTGAACACCTACGGGACAGGTCGGTAAGGGTTCTCCCACCTCTTTGCCGGCAAGGCTATCAGAAATGTGTAATTAAGAAAATGTTGCCGAACAAAGTCCCAGTTGGGAAATGGTGGAAACAGGAATTCTCACATGCCACAGTGGTCCTGCTTAAATCTGCTTAAATCCTGCTTAAAATCTATGCTCCCCATACTGAGCCTGCCTGAGAAGGTGAGTCTACCCTACTGTGGGCCACTGGTGAGATACTCCTGTATATTTGGGCTCAGGATCTCTGGCCAGGGCTCATTTAATTATCTAGGATCCACACGTCACTCTCCGTAGTTTCTGGACCTTCCAGAGCTATGGCCTTGACCTCCATCCAAGTCACTCCATGACATGCCGCTCCCAACCTCAGTAGCCCATGGATGTGAATGGCCACATCTAGCTCTGGGGAATACCATCTTGGTTTTACTCCAGTGACGATGTGAAAGGCCTCAGTGCTCAAAGATGGCCATCTTCTGGCGGAACTTTGAACCCAGCCTTCCTTGACAGTTTTTAAACCAGCTTAATTCATGAAGTGCCCAGCCAGAAATCCACCTGTCCACTTCTGCAGGTAGGCACCATGGGTGTACTTGCTAGAAGATACAGCAAAAGTGCTAGGCACACCTGAGACATTTATTGACAGAGCAAAACATCATCATGCAAAATGTGGAAAGCTGAGTGAGGATGAGCAGCACTTTACTTCTTATTTAATAATAGACTGTGCCACTTTAATTTTTTCAAACAAACATCTTTTATTTCTGGGGAAGCAGACATACATTTAAAAATATCAAATCGGTGGAGCAGGCCACTCTTGACCTCAGGGTCGTGAGTGCGAGCCCCTCATTGGCCATAGAGATTACTTAAAATTAAAGTCTAAAAAAAAGACTAGCAGGAATGAGTATTATTACTCTTAAAATCAGAAAAGACCAGGTTCACTTCTGACTGCCTTGATGCTGAAAATTGGTGGAGTTTACCCATCCAGAGATGACCCATGGCACAAAAAATGTACTCCATGCCGGTATTTGAACAGTGAGCCAGTTGTCAGAAATTTGAAACAGCAGTTTTTTGCTAGGAAGAAAAAAAATTATGTATCTCCACTTACTAAGAGGTGCCGTCTCCTCAAAAGACCTCAATATTTTGTCCTCGGCCCTGACTGTCTCGTTACAAGAATTTGGAGGGAACTCACTTTTTCCATGGTTCCGTCCAACATTGAATTATTTCTCTAAGAAAAGGAGATTGCTCCTGATTAGCCAAACTCGGGGCTCTTACACGTGCATGTGGTGACTTTTCCAAAGGAAATCGTTTTAGTGCATAACTGGGACCAGGACTTCAGAGCAACGGATGGTCTTAAAGTTTAGAGTTCAAGGATTAGGTGTGGGCATGTCTTCAAGCCAGACCTAACATTTCTAAGTCTCCGCTTCCTGATCTGTCAGGGGAAGACAGTTATAATACCTGCTTCATCATTGTCGCTGGGAACAATAAGATGAGGTAGTACATAACAGTGGAGTCACGGGAAGGTGAAATAACCTGCCCAAAGTCACAGAGAGTAGATGGTCAGGTGGGACTTGAACTTGGGCATGTTTGTTCACCCACCGTGTTGCAGGCTGCTACCTCCCATGATTCAGGAATGCTGATGGCAGGTGCTTACAAAAGCCCAGTCATAGCAGTTGGCTCTCTGGGCTGAACTGGGAGAGGGGCTGAGGTAGGAGCTCTTCAAAGGGCAACACTCACGGGGACGTGATATTCACTAAACTGGTCACAGCCTTTAGAAACAGAGGTCAATGCTGCTTCCAACCAGCCCTCTTAAAGACCCAAAATTCCTCTCATTGTATGGCAGAGTCCCCTTTTGTTTGCCATGGGATGTGGCTTGTTGGTGGTGAAGGAAGGGAGATGAAGTGACAAGAAAAGCAAGAGACGTGTAGCTTAGAAAAAACTGCGATCAAACTTTGAGTTGTGCCTGGGTCATCGCGTGGCCAACCCCTCTGTTCCAGGGTGTGGTGTGGATCAGCCACGTTTCGGGCTCCCTGCAGCCTTTGAGGGCAGGTCCCGGTGACAGAAATAAGGGGTGTCTATGCAAGGTCCAGCATGCAGGAAGCGGAGGGCGGTTAAGACACAAGAGCTCACCTAATTAAGAACTAACAATGCTATGATCACTTGTTCAATAGAACCTCCCATAGCCAAACATGTGCCAAAACGATGACCCAGAAAGCCCACGCTTAGGTAGGTATCCACCCATGAGAACAAGACATGAAGACATATGTGTATGCATGTTCTCAACCCTCTTCGTAATAGCCTAAAACAAAAGCACCCAAATCCTCATCAATGCTGAAACCAATAAATTGTGCCATATTCCCAGAAAGGTGTGCCATATAACAGCACTGGCGCATCCAGCCCCCAGTTATATCCGGCCACGTCCTGCTATATAAATAAAGTTTTATTGGGACATGGCCCATCCATTCATTACATAGCATCTGTGTCAGCTTTTACCTTACCACAACAAAGATGAGCAGTTACAAGATCGTATAGCCCACAGAGCCCAGAGTATTTACTATCCGGCCCTTTCCAGAACAAAATTTGCCAACCCCTGCTACAGAAAAATGAAATTAAACAGTTATAAGTTCCCTGGGAAATGTGGATGATTTTCACAAACATAATATTGAGTGGAAGAAGCCAGACACGGATGAGTACCTGTTGCATGATTGAATTTACCTCAAGGGCAAAGACAGGCAGAACTTTGCACGTTGCCAGAGAAAGGATAAGAGTTACCCAGTGAGGATAGTAACTGAACGGGGCATGTGGGAGCTTCAGGGCCCCTCACATGTACAGCTGACTCTTGATCTGGGGTGATTCCACAAGCGTTCATTTTGTGAAGATTCACTGAAATGTACACGGATGATGTGTATGCTTTTCTGTATGTATGTCGTTTGTCGATAAAAATTTTGAAATAAATAAAAAAAGAAACAGTGGGCGTATGTAGTGATGCCAAGTATTTTCTCAAAGTATTTCCTGGACAGAAAGCTCAAATAACAGATTGTCAAGTTAGAAAACAGATAACTTTAACTTTTACACATGAGCACACATTTATTCATTCACTCTACAAATGTTTATTGATCACTCACCACGTACCAGGTGCTGGGAATTCAGCAGTGCACGAGACAGACGCAGCCCCCGCCTGCTTGGCATTTACATCACACTTGCACGTACACATGGAGTCTTACACACGCACGGGCACCAACACCCTCCAACACGGACCTGCACATGAGTGCACTCAGGACATGCATCTGCAGGTCAAGTCATTCTCAAGCAAGTACTTTTCTGAATTTTGCTCTTCCTCCTGTGGCTACCAAAATCCCCACCTCCTGTCTCCCTCAGACACAGAGACTGATGGATGGAGCTCATTTCACCCATTGCCCAGAAGAGCCATAGACCTGTGCTGGCCAAGACTCCACAGTTTAGCTTCCAAAGTGGTGTGGGTCAGTCTAACTAGTTTCTCCAGGTTACATCTGGCATTGGAGATACCTGGACGCCAGACAAAGAGAGACCCAGGGCTCAGAGTGTGGGTGACCTTGAACCCAAGGATGCTTTCTGATGTTCCCTCAATATCTGCTAAGCCTCCCTCCCTCAGTATGGACACCTGCCAACTACAGAGTGTAGTCACCAGAGCCTCGTGACCTACTGGCCAGGGTTTTCCCACATGTGATGAGTGACATGTGTGGAAGCTGTGTATTTGTATCACGCATTGTTGAAAGAATGCCAGAATGACAGAGCTGGAAGGTCATGGGCCCAGTGGAAGTCCCATGGCAGGAGGAGGTGGCTCAGGATTCCATGCTTAAGCAAGGCTGGGTCTACCAGACTCTGGCCAGGAACCTTCTCTTACTCCGAGTGAATGCCTCAGTGATCAGATGCCCACACTGAAAGGGAATGGCTGGTCCCCCTCTAACAGCCTCATAACTCAAAACAAATCCAGCTCCTTACTCTGGAAAAGCTTGCTGTGTGATCTGGCCCCTGCCCACCTCTCTTACCTCATCCGCTGCCACTCTCTTCCGATCACCTTTCTTTTCCTCCAAAATCCCCATCTAGGGCCTTTGCACATGCTGTGCCCTATACCTGGAGCGCCCTTCCCTCTGTGTTCACCAAGTTGGCTCCTTTCTTTAGGATTTTAGCACAGATGTCACCTTCTCAGAGAGGCCTTCCCCAACTGTCCAGTCTCAGCGAGGTATCACCCTCCTCCACCCATGTTCCCCCTGCCTCCCTTATGTGACTTTCTCCACTGCTCTCATCACTGTCTGGAATTATCTTGTTTGTCTCTTTGTCTATTCTGTGAGCCCCATCAGGGCAAGGATTGCCTTCTTGTTCACTGTTCTATTCCAGTGCCTCCAAGAAGGCTGCCAGGGAGTAAGCATTTAGAGTATATTGAAAGAAAGAAGAAAGGAAGGAAGGAAGGAAGGAAGGAAGGAAGGAAGGAAGGAAGGAAGGAAGGAAGGAAGGAAAGAAGAGAGGGAGGGAGGGAAGGAAGGCAGGCCTACACTAGAGTAGCTCACAATGCAGTTAACTCTCCGAGAGGCACAAACTCTCTTGCCCACTCTGATTAAGACATCCCCAGTCTCGGCAACAGCTCCTGGCTTTTTTGTATATGGAAGCATATTGACCCAGGGCCGGAGGGACACTTGGCAGCAATTTGTGTTTGCTTCTCTGATCAATAGGCATCTCGGTGCTCACCCCTAACACAATCCATTGCTGATGGTAATTAATTACAGTGCCTTCCTGTTCTTGCATCTCTTGACCCCTCATGAGGTTCATCCTTGTCCATCCTGTGCTATGGGGAGTTCCAGGCCTATAGCTGATGTCAGAAGGAGCTCTTAAAGTATTTATTTTCTTCCCCTTCTCAGCCTACTGTTTGAATCACACAGGTCTGGACTCTGCCCTGTTCTCCCCCTTGGGTTTCGGGAACAGAAACGGAGAGATTGGTGGGGTTGGAAGGGACGCTGTTGTGGGGAGGGCACCTTTGTTCCAACCCAACCTTACCTTTCACTCCCTGTGTGTCCTTGGCCCTGTTACTCTCCCTCTCTGGGCCTTGATTCTACTCACCTTCAAAACACGAGGGCTCTTAAGGGCCCCCTCAATCCCTGATGCTTTAGTTCTTCAAGTTGAAGATTCTTTACGAACAAGCTCCACACTTTAAATGCCCAGAGGGTCAAGCCATCCTGCCATCTTTCTTTATTGGGCATGCTGTCTATCCCTATAACCTCTGAACATCATCCATTAATTTATTCATTCAACAATCACACATGTATTCAGATACACATCTAACAGACTCTTTTTGGGGATCTGCAGGTGCCGGGTGTACCCCAGCACAAAGCACCTGGTGTGTGCTTAGCCACAGTCATTGTTAAATAAAACACACTCTGTCTCCCTCCCCTTGGTCATTCCATTGGGTGCCCCAAGAATTCTGGGAATAAAGCTCTGTCATCCTGATTATACGAATGAAGAAACTGAGGCACGACAAGGTTAGGAACTCACCCAGGGTCACACAGCTAGTGAGTGGCTGAGCCAATCTTCGATCACAGAGCTGTCTGTCCTAATGTTTATCATTTGACCATTCCAACTGGAGATCCCAACCCTAAAATACTGATTTCCTCCACCCCTCTTGAGGGATAGATACCTAAAGGTGCATTTGGCCATATGTCACTGTTTCTCATCAAAGGTAGAAATGCTTTAAAAAGGACAGTGGTTGGGCGCCTGGGTGGCTCAGTTGGTTAAGCGACTGCCTTCGGCTCAGGTCATGATCCTGGAGTCCTGGGATCGAGTCCCACATCGGGCTCCCTGCTCAGCAGGGGGTCTGCTTCTCCCTCTGCCCTCTTCCCTCTCGTGCTCTCTCTCATTCTCTCTCTCTCAAATAAATAAATAAAATCTTTAAAAAAAAAAAAAAAAAAAGACAGTGGTTATCACAATAGGGAACCAAAGCCTGGGTGGCTTATGGTTTGGAAAAGTTCACAAACTAGGTCCAATTAGTTGCACCAATTAGCACTGCACCACAGACCCCTCCTTCTTGGCACCAAAATTCTCTCAGAATCAAAAAGACATATGACCCAGGTCATACGTGAAGAAAGAGTCTACACATCAAATACCATTTACTATGCAAAGCAGATTCCTTTTTCCTAGAATGTGCTGATTTTGAGACATAGAAATACATTCAAATTAACCCCTGAGCTATTCCTCTTCCAAATTCCCCATTTAGGGTTGACTCTTTGGCGCATGATATTACTAATTCACAGCTCCCAGAAGGCATACGGATTACCTTGGACGTGAACGAGGGCTCCGCTAATACACCGTTTGATGTGGGGTGGAAATCAGAGCTCAAGGCACAAACTCAAGCTCCCACCCCATGCAACAGCACTGAAGACAACCCACCTCCCAGGACCTGGCTCCAACCAACTTCACTCATGAACTCATTAAACAAATATTTTTTGGTCACCTACTGTATGCCAGACACTGTTCTTAGTGCTGGAGATAAAGCAGTGAATAAAACAGATGAAAGTCCTTACCCTGAAGGAATTTACATTCTAGTGGGAGGGACAGATAACAGCAATAGTAAATTAATTGCTTATTAGCACGGGAGAAGTACTATGGAGAAAAACAAAGTATGATCAGGCAGCAACAGTGCTGTGGCGGGGACTGTGATTTAAAATAGGGTTTTCAGGGGCGCCTGGGTGGCTCAGTCGACTAAGCATCTGACCCTTGATTTCGGCTCAGGTCATGATCTCAGGGTGGTGAGACTGAGCCCTGAGTCGGGCTCTGGGCTCAGCACATAGTCTGCTTGAGGTTCTCTCTCCCTCTCCCTATGCCCTTTCCCACTCTCTCTCTCTCTCTCTCTCTCTAATAAATAAAGTCTTTAAAAATAAATAAATAAATAAAATGGGATTTTCACAGGAGATCTTGTAAGAAGAAGTTGAACCAAAACTTTATTGCAAGACTACTGAAATGATCCACAGAGAGCTGACCACGGAGAGCCCCATGCACAGCGAAGGTGCAAGAGGAGTTCAGAGTCTCAAAATACTTGGAAAGTAGAGCCCACACTGTTTGCAATGGAGTAAAAAGTAAAACCAAGGGAAGATCCAACGTGACTCCAAGGTATTCTGAGACCCTGGGAGGGTGGGTTTGTCAATTCCTGCCCTGGACATATCTGTGAATAAAATTGGAGGTGGGGAATCAGTTCAGATCGGGGCACACCAAGTTTGAAGTGCTTATTCAGCACTTAGATGGAGTTGGCTAGCAGGCCACACACTTTCCCCCACAGATCTGGTACGCCATGAAAATCCATTCTTTGTTCTTTCATGGTCCCTGTTGTGTATCTTTATTCACACAGAGCCTCCACCTGAAGGGCCTTCTCCCTTCTCGGCGGGACAGTCCCTACCTTCAATGCTAACTGATCCACGACCCCAAAATGCTACCTTCTCTCTTTAGCAATCCCCTAGCCCATCTTCCTGCAACGCTTCTAGAACTTGCTCTTTCCTGCCTGGGGTGATTAAGAGGAAATATTTAAGGGTTGGGCGGGGTGAGGAGGGAGGCGCTGCCCTCATATCTCATGAGTGACCCACTCTCTCCTCGGGAGTATGTTGACCTGCCTTCTCCCCCTGCCTCCTGAGGACCCCAGCCTCTTCCTGAGAGCCACGGTCCTTTCACAATATGCCTTTATCAATAGGATTCCAATAAACGTTTCAGTTCCGCATATAAATTCCAGGGCCCAGCTGCCCAGCAGAGGAGACCTGCTCAATGAGCAGGCCATAAAGATGTAATAATGCAATTAAAAGGTATGGCCTGTCACCCTCATAAAGCTGGAGATCAATATGAGGGGAGCTAAGGACATCGGGGAGAGGGATCTGGCTTCTCTGCAGCATCTGAAGGATGAGGCAATGGGATGATTCAACCGGACCGGGGAACAAGCTACCGGACCTGGGAGAGGTTACAGCTCCAAACTGGGGTCCCATCTCGGGCCTCTGGCCTCCCTCAGTACGCAAGATGTCAAGAGACCCAGGCTCTGTCTCTAGCTCAGACTCAAGGGCTTTGAGGCTTTGAATACGTGCTTTCAACTCTTCAAACCTCAGTCTCCTCACCAGCAAAATGGGTATAATGATGATGCTTCTTCTTTAGAAGATTATAGAGACAGAACAGACCCAGAGAATTTTAATACTGGAGGGGCCCTGAGTCAAGAGGCTGCAAAATCAAATACCTGCAGGGTCCAGACAGACGCATACATGAGGGGGGCAGGTGGGCCAGAGGGAGGGTAGTAGGGAATGGTGGAGACCATGGCAAATGAGCAGGATAAGACTCATTGAAAGGAGGCAGCGCCACCTTTCCCTCCTGCTAACAGCTGCCATGCAGGAATGCTAGCCTAGCATGGCCAGATCCGGCGTGTCAAGAGGAGCAGAATTTGGGGATTTGGAGGTGAAATCTTAGGATTTCCACAACCCTGGGTGAGCACAAAATAATCACATCAGCTGGCCATAGACGGCCCATGCGCTTCCCGTTTTTGACCCCTCCTGGGCCAACTCACCTGTGAGTTGACAGGTCTCCCAGTTAATGCATGTCACTCTCTTTTAGCCTGTTTCCATGCATGTTTGCCTAGAATTATCAACTCTGAAAAAAGACAGCCTGAGCTCACCTCCCAGCTCTGCCCTATTGCTGACGGTGTGACCTCAAGCAAGTTACCTTCGCTCTCTGTGCTTCAGTTTCCTCCTTTCAATGGAAAAAGTTAATAACAATTCCTACTCAGAGGATTGTTATGAGGAGTAAATGATCCATCCACCCCTCAGCCAGTGCCTGGAGAATAAGGAATGACCAGTGCTTGCCCTTGAGCATTGGTTATGGTGGATGCATGAGGGTGCTTGGGATGGGAGTAAAGGTTGTGGACTGCTCCACAGTCCCAGAGCTTGCCATAACAACCTGTCATACCTCCCCAAATGTATTTCTCCTCTCCACCCTCAGACCAGAAACCTGGAAGACCACCCTCTCCTCCTTCCCCTGCTTTCCAGTGCCCAGGAGTCACACTCCTTAATATTCCTTGGGTCTGATTGGTTTTCTCCTTGTGATATTCCTGGGTCTGCTTGCTGCCACCTCCCAGTTCTGCCTCAGTGTCTTTCCTCATTGGTCTTGCTCCCTCCTCTGACACCTCCATACTATCTCCATTATGGCTTGCCTGAAGGAGCTCTCGAAGACAGACATCCAGCCACATCTTTGCTGAACTCATTTTAGTTCCCAGAATATAACATGCTTTTTTGCCACCTCTATGACTTTGCTTCAGCTGTTTGTCCTGCCTAGAATGTCCTTTCCCATCCCCCCACTTCACCTTTGCTTTGCTTCTACTCTCCTTCAAGATGCAGCTCAAATCACACCTCCTCCAGACACCCCTCCCTGATCCTCCAACTGTGTTCAGTGCTCTCTCTGTCCTCTCATTCTTTGCAGTCCCACCTCTGTGCTGGATTCATCACACTGAATTGTCACCATCTGTTTGCATGACTGTCTTCCTCAGCAGTCTGCCATGTGTGAAGGCAGGAACCCTAATTGACCCCTAAACATCTCCTGTGATTAATACAGAGAAAGTGCTCAGAATATGTTTGTTGAATGAATGAATGAATGCTTGTTGTGAAACTTTACCAGGATTACCATTAAGGAGAATATTGTAAGACAAGTTATAAAGCTCATGTCACAAACAGTTCCTGGTAATCTGGGTCATCTGAGATCAAAGCCCCCAGGTCATTTACATGCCTGTGTGAAGGGAATTCGGAACTCATACCCAGAACAAACAAGGACACTCCAGTGATAACAAGCTCACTACCATCTGAAAGATCTGCCCATCTACCATGGGCTTCAGTCTGCTAGAGGATGAGAGACACATGGCTCACAAACCCCATCATCCCAGTCCAACAGCCAGCCAAATACCAGACCTAAGTAAGTAAGAACAGTCTAGACCATCTAGATGCATGAGTAAGCCCAGTCATGATTAGCTGAGCCCAGCCAAGACAAGAAGAACCACCCAGTTGACCTGTAGACTTGAAAGCTATAATAAATGCTTATTATTTGAACCCACTGAGCTTGGGACTATTTGTTACTCAGCAACAGCTAACTGATACATCTTGGGTTTTTTACTTCCTAGCCATCTGATATTAGGAAAATCACTTTATCTCTCCAAACCTCAGTTTCCCCATTTGTAAAATAGTGGTGATGATGATGATAATGATAATATCAACCCACCAAGGTCTTTGTGAAGATTAAGCAAGAAAATACATTCAAGGCTAGTAGCACAGTACCTGGCATATGGTGAGTACTCAATACATGTTGATTTCTTTCTTCCAGAGAGCCATGCTGTAGCCTTGGTCTACCAAGAGATTAGAAGATGTGTGGTTTGCTCCCAGGGATCATTTCAGAAAGACCTGTAATTCAACTGAGGCTAGACTAATAGGTCTTGGAATTCCAAATCCAATCTTTAGTTGTTCCTGGATTCCTCTTGAGCCCCTGGCCTACGGGCCAGGCAAGGCAGGGCAGTGCCAGGGCAGGCATCCTCGATGCCGGCTGAGTTCAGCAGTGCAGTTTGCTCTGCTTGCCGGAGCTTGCATGTTTACATACATCCCATAATTACCATCTGCACAGCCAGTGGCATTTGTTGCAAATGGGCCGTTTCCATCTGCTGAAGCAATTTCCTCAGAGGAATTTGCATTGATCACTTTTTTATGCAAAGCTTTTGTATAGATCATTTTTCCCCCCAATGGTTTTTAATAGGTCTAAATATTTGAAGGGCAGGGAGGGGCCTCAGAAGGGAGGAGGTTGGGGGCCAGGGAGAGTTTGGGAGGGGGTGGGAGGAGATGGGGGAGGTTGCTCTTTCACAAAACCCCACCTGTACTCCTCATCTGCAGCGACCCAAGTCAACCACGGCTCAGGACCCCAGCACAGGCAATGCCATTTCAAATATTTATCGTTTGCTTTTATACTTGAGCTGGTAGCTCATGGTTAATGGAGAAGCCTTGGAATGAAGAGAAAATGGGGCGTGGTAATTAGCCAAGCAACTGGTGACTCCAGCTCAGAGCTTCGTACCTGAGAGGACCAGATGGACGATTTTGCATATTTTTGACAGCTGTAATGAACAGGGCAGCTCCGTATTGATTAAATGTCTGGGAAATTAGTGCAACCCTCTGGAGCTTCATTATTTACTATTTCTGCTCAAATTCTCAGCAAAGTTTACACAAGCAGAAGTCTGCAGTAAGAAAAGGGGAAAAAGAGGGGACAGTTGAATGAGATGATTAATGCTTTATAGGGTCCCAGCCCAACAGATGCAGAATGGAGGGGTGGCTGTGGTTTTGACATTGAGCTCCTGGAGGAAAGAATTTTGGTTGATTCATTTCTGCATTCCCAGTGGCCAGCATGGTACCTAACACAGTAGGATCTTAGGAAATGACCAGCCCTGGACAGAGCATTTGACTAGAAATCAAAATCTAGGTTCTGGACTCATGCAGAGATTTGGGTTTCAAGAGGCAGACAATGGACTATGCCTTTCAAATCGATGAAGTCACATCCTTGAAAATATAACTCTAAGCCTTTAGTAAACAACAACAACAATGAAATTCATGTGCGAGTAACTACTGTCCCTACCAGTACTTCAGCCCCATGTCGATTCTCCCCTGAGCACCTGTCACATCCTTCATGACACTCAGTGGCTAAGGAATGCTGAAGAAATAAAATAAAACTCCTCTAAACATGCCCCAAAAAGGTTCAGGTGGAGTTTTTCAAAGAATGATCTGCAAAACACCTGCAATAAAATCACTTGGGGAGTTAATTACAAATGCAGATTCTTTGGCTCCCCCATTAGAGAAAAAAAGTATTCCCACACTTATTAAAGATTGTGAGGAAGACTTTATTCTGTGGGGGTTGGGGGTGGCTACTACAATAGGTATTTTTGCAATAAGAGAGAGAGATCAGGCTCAACTCTGAAAGAATACAATAAGAAAAAGTGAGAATTTATATGTAAGGAGCAGAACAGGGGGAGGGAGACCTGTAAATGGAAAATTACAAAAGATAGGGTAATTCTTTGCTATGCTGACCTAATAGGATTCTTGCTTAAGGCAGGCCATGGTGTTGAGATATCAGGGGTAAAGAGTGAGGAATTTGATTAGATATCAAGGGTGATCAGACCAAGGGTGGGGGATTTTTGCTGAACTGACTCAGCAGGATTTTTGCTAAAGCTGGAATAAAAGGGCCAGGAGAGAGTCCAAGGTCAGGGACTAATCAGAAAGCAGACTCAGAGGAGCCTGACCAAGTTTGGTCAAAGAAGAAAGTCTTTGTCACTCTTCAATAATTAGCAGGCTAAATAAGCTCCTAAGAGGATCTGATATGCTAAACATGGAGGATCACTGTAGGCTCTACACTCCTGCGTTAGAATCCTAGCCCTGCCTCTTACCAGTCATGTGACCTGGATGGATCAGATTTGCCCAAGTGAAAGGCCTTGGAGTTGTCCCTGGTGCTGCTCTGGGCTTTGGCGTCTCATTCTACGAGTTTATTTTTCCCACTCTAACTCATGATCACTCTCCATTCAGCACCATATTCTGTCCCTTTCCTGGTGTCTGGTCTCCTGTGCATTGCCTCATGCTAGGAAAACATGCTCTGAACCTCCTCTATATGCTTACACCCTTTTCTTCAGCCTTATAGAGCTCTCTCCTATTTATCCCACCTGTCTGACCAACCTTCTAATACCTCTTGGTTCCAATCTTTAGAAGATGTATTTATTTCAATAGAACTTCAATGCCTCCATCAGGAGAAGAGAGAGAAGACCTGGGTAAGAGTTGAGGAATCAGACAGATACAGAAATTGATTTAAGTGAACTCTGTCTACACTTTTTTTCCTTTTTATATTCACAGAGGTGAATCAGGTCTTGACTAGCATTGTACATCTTAAAAAAATGTTGAAAAAAATGGAAGAAGGATAGACAGATTTAATACATGACAGATTTGATGATGAGGATGATGGTGATGGTTCCATTTTGTCACAAGCCCAACAAATATTTACTAACTTATGTCACTGACTCCTGCAGGTATTTGTATTTGAGACCCTGGTTTATTAGCTGGATGAAGAGATGGATGGATGGATGGATGGATGGATGGATGGGTGGAAGGATAGATAGATGGTTGGAGGGATGGATAGATGGTTGGAGGAATGGACGGATACATGGATGGATGCCGGATGGAAGAAAGGATGGATAGATGGATGTAAAGAAGGACAAAAAGGAGGGATGGAGGATGAGAGGAAAGAAAATGAGATGTACAAGGAAAGAAAAGCAAGAGAATGAGGACTAGAGAAAGAAAAGAAAAATGGAGAGAGGAAGGAGACTATAAATTCTATTGTGCTGTAAACACTCATCAAGCAAGACTAAGAGAAAATGAAGTAAATTCTTCCAATACATCATGGAATATTACTGTACTTCATTTACTTTCCCTCCAATTAGGTAAAAAGCCTATTCTATTAACAACTACCCTTGCAGATCCAGACAAAATTAACTCCTGGTGCCTCATCCTGGCAGCAGGGCAATTGATTCTTCCCCTTAATCCGTTTATTTCATTAGCGATACATTTATCTGGTACATGCATTTTGCCACGCTGCAGCAATGAAATGGCCCTGCAAGGTGTGGGGCATGGGGGAGCGCTTGGAATATTAACCAAATCGCTATTACCGCCATGGCAGTGCTTAAAGATCATATGTAAATCAAATGTCAGGGGAGAAAATTGTAGCGAGGGCTGTCAGGAAACAATTTAGTAGTGGTTAAAGGCACAGCTCATGGCTGGGTGAATTGTGAACTTTGCAAATGGAAAACCAAGCCAGCTTCCACCCTGGGAGCTGATGAGACTCAGAGGAAAAAGGGTGGAGAGGCCGAGAAAGTGTTGGATATTTGTACCCCACAAAAAGGAAAACAAACAAAAACACATTCACTTTTAAATGTCCACAGCCTGCTGTTATGGTGACTTCCCACGGAAAGTGAATTTGACCCATTGAAGAATTTCACCACCATTTCTGCCCTGTTCACCTAGAAGGAGAGTTTAATTACATGGAAGAAAGCAGCTGTTTAACAAAAAGCTGCGTGGGCTGCTCTTCATTCCCAGACTTCTAGAAATTGGTTTCCATATTGCAAAACAGATGATGATGATGGTAATGATGATGATTTATTCTCACATGCCCCAAGAATGTGTGGCCTGTAATGCTATTCTTGGGAATTTATCCTTGTGAGTTGAACGTGTGTGTGTGTGTGTGTGTGTGTGTGCGTGTGTGTGTGTACAATGATTGGGAGGGTATTTTGCCAAGGTTCGGTCATAGCTCAAGGCATTTCAAGCAGGAAGGGATTTAATCGAGGGAGTTAGTAGCTTCCATAATTGCTGGAAAGACAGAGGAAACAAAGCCCAGGAAATCTCCCCCAAACTCCAGAAGCACAGGAATCACAGAGAGTAGTCATGGGAATTGTTAACTGCACGTATCCTGGGGGTGGACAATTCCCAATGTTGACGTCGAAGCCACCCACAGAACCCATGCCTTCTCTCTGCCAACACCTTGCACCTGCTTGCAGGTCCCTCTGGGTACTATGACTTCTCCTTCCTCCCCCTCTTTAAGAGTTCATGAAAGGCCTCCTCCTTCTTCCAGGCACCCCCCCCCCACCAACACCTATATAAATTGCATTTCAGGGAAAGAAGTTTGCTTTGGAACACAGATCCTTACTCCAGCACCCGAAATGAGACTTCGAGAAAATCGATTCAGCATTTTGAGCCTCGGATTGCCAGTTCTGAAATGGGCTTCATAATACCCAGTCAGAACAGACATGTCGCCAGGACAAAGTATAAAATATCTAGGTACGTGGCACATAGTAGGTGCCCAATCAGTGGTCGATTGGCTTTTTGTCCTTTTCCTTTTACCCTTGCATCTCCCTGGGAGGTTAATTTGAAACCAATTTCCTCCATAGAGATATTGCCAGGGCACATGGAGCAAATTCCCAGGGTTCCAGGTTCCCCTGGGAAAAGTCCTGCTTTAAAGAAAGCCATTAAGGATTTAATTTCTTATCATCTTCCATTCCAACTAGCCAGAGTGTTATGAATAATATCCTATTAGCTGGAGACATTCAAACAATCACCCGTTAACATGTTCTTACGGCGAAATGATGAAGCGCCCTCTGAAATCACAGCGCTTATCTGCGGCCCACTCAGCAGGCACTCCATCACGCCCACCAACGACACTTCTTGTACTGCTGTCTTGGATTCCAACTAATCACTAAGGGAGGCGGGCGGCGGGAGAGCTGGGAGCCTCCCTTGTCTGCAAGGCCAAGCCTGCACCCTGGTCTGCCCCCATGGCAGAGGGCAAAGTGCCTGATCCAGACATAGGTTGGAGCACCTTCTTGAGACATAACCATTCAATAAATCACAAACACATAGAGATTTCGGCAATAGGGAGACCATGTCAGTAGAACCCCAATTATGAAATGCATCAAGCCAAGAATGGGCGAGAAGAGAGAGAATTGCAGAGAGGAGTTATTTAAAGAAAAAAATAAATGAAACAGGTAAAATTGAGACATCAACTTTCATGCTAGAAAAGCCCCTAGAGATTGGCTATCGCAGTTTTTAATCCCCCTGACTCCCCGCTGAGAAATGTGTCCCATAGAGGCTCAGCCCAGCAAAGCGTTCTCCGGCTGTGAACTTGAGGGAACACTGAGTAATTGGAGTTCATTTTGCGGCTTCAAAGTCCACGTCACATGCTAGGGGCCCCAACCCATCCTGCAGGAAAGACACCCATTTAATGTGATCAGTACAATGCTTGCCAAACCTATTTAAGCACACAAACCCTCCTTTTGTCCCTGCAGCGCCAAAAATATTCCTTGGTAGCGATGAGGCTTTCTGTGAGATACTAAGCATACGTTTTCTTGGTTTTTGTAGTCTCTCTTATGAAAAGGGATTTCCTCCCTGCCATGTTCATACTGGTTTGAGAGCAAGTAGAAGTGTGATGTGTATTTCACAAGCTGGTTCCTTTTGAAAACCTTGAATGGTGATAATGACCCACTGAGCTCTGCTACAAGGAAGGAGAGAAGAATGTTAGCAGGTGCTGTGTTCCTACTATGTGCCAAGCACTTCAGAAGTGTAATTTTACTAACCCTCACAATAATCCTATGTAGTGCATACCATTGTCCCCCCCTTTACAGATGAGAAAACTGAGTCCAGCCTGCCTGGCTGAAGAAGCTAATCTCCCTGAGCCAGTGTTAGCCCATGTCCAGAGTCCAGGCCCAGAGCACCTGTGCCTGTGACACCACACCCCTTAGTCTTTTGGGGTGCTGGGACCCTCTTGAAGGATATGATGAGTCTGGGTGTTCAATTGTAGAGGATTCGTGGGCTCACTAAGGTCCAGAATTAAGGCTACCTATGATTCTGCACTGCTGAGATCATGGGCAGGAAATACGAGGTGAGTATTTGGGTGAGACCCCAATCTTCCTGATTTTGGGGTGCAATGGCTCAAAATGCTTCGCTAATCCCCACAGGCAACCTATAAATTCTTACTGATATTGTACCCACTTTACAGATGGGCAAACTGAGGCTTGGGACGGTGCCTTAACTTGCCAAGAAGTGAACTCATTTAGAGCTCAAGAGAGACAAAAAATATCTTGTGAACAAGGGAAGCTCTAAGAAGGACAAATGGTCATTTTTGAGCACCTTTTGTATGGCCTTCCAGGCTAGAGCTCCTCAGTTGGTCCTCACAGAAATTAGAACCAAGCGGGCAAACTGCCTCCCATTTTACAGATGCTGATACTGAGGGCAGAGGTTTTAAGTGCATCCTCCCAGGTCACAGCAGGGTAAGATCTGGACCCACTGCTGTCCCCAGCCCAAGGCTGTCGTCTTTCCTCTCCCCTTCCCTCCCACCTGCCTAAAGAATTCTGGTACTCTTCTTATTCTTAGTGCTGTGGATATGGAGGCAACAGGGGATCTGGCGCCTGGCACTTGGCAGGTCGGAGAGAGGGTTGCTCAAGGAAGGATGCTCCTATTTAGGGGCACTTCCATGCTTAAGTGCTTCCCTTCCCGTTCTCTCTGACCTTGGGTGGCTGCCACTGCCTTAAGCGCACAGTAATACACTCTCAGTCACTGTTCAATGCCCAAGGGAATGGTTTAAGGCCCTCCACTGGAGTGAATATTTTTATGCAGGCTATAATTTCTTTTAAGACCTTCACAGCGTTCCTGCAGCCTCCACCATGCCCCCTCCTCTGGGGAGAAAAGCCACTTTCTAGTGAGGGGAACCGTGAGCTTCAGACAGAGGAGCCCAGGCTGAGCTGTCCCTGGGCTGAGGGCAGGGTTTGCTTTTTTATTGCCTTCAGTTTTGCCCCCTAAAATCCATCCCTGGTAATAATAATTATGGCCAAATTTATAGAGCGCTTACTACGTGCCAGGCCTCCTGGAGAGTCAAGAATCTTCTTGACAACAGAGAGAGGATGGAGTCCCATTTTACAAATGAGTGCCGGAAGCACAGAGAAGGCAAGGGCTGTGTGATTTGCCTAGGTACACAGCAAGAAAGGGGGAAGCCAGACTAGAAACCTAGGGAGTCTGGGTTCTGTGTATAATACCATCCAGCTGGGGGGAGGAGCAAGATGGCGGAGGAGTAGGAGACCTGGATTTCATCTGGTCCCAGGAATTCAGCTGGATAGGGATCAAACCATTCTGAACACCTATGAACTCAACAGGAGATCGAAGAAAAGAATAGCAACAACTCTCTGAACAGAAATACCGTCCAGCAACCAGGAAGATCACTGCAAAGAACAAACCCAATCATGTCACTCTCAGCTCAAAACCCTCCAGTGGCTCCCTATCGCCCTTGGGCTGGAAATCAAATCCTTCCCCACTGTGTCTCCAGGCCCTGCCCACCTCTCTGTTCTCCATTTGCCTCACACTCTCCCTGCCTCTCAGCATGTTGCTGCACTGGCCTTTTGCGTTCCTAGACAACCCCCTCCCCGAAACACACACACTCTTGATCTTGCCACCGGACCTTTGCACCAGCTATTTTTTCTGCCTGGAGTACTTGCAGCCACCCACCTTCAATCTGCCTCTACCTGGTTAACTCCATCTTGTCCAAACACCACCTCCTCAGGGAAGCCTACCCTGGTTATTTCCTTTTTGCTAGAACGGCCACATTTCTACTTGTACATTTGTGTGTGTGATGATTCGACTCGTATCTGTCCCTTCATTTAGACTGTCTGTGCCAGGAAGGCAGAACCACGATTATTTTGTTCACTGCTATTTTCCTGGCTCCTGGAACTATGGTCATCCAAAATATTTGCTGAATGACTGAATGAACACATAAATGAATGAACGCATGAGTGAATGAATAGACATAAGGACAGAACAAAGAGTCCAAGTTGGCAGAGCAAGTCCTGTAGGGCGAGACTAGAAGAAGACAAGTGAGGCACTTACCGACAGCACAGAATTTAAGGGGCACTAAAAAACTCAGTAATCAAGATGAATGTTCTAATGCAGTATTTTAAAAATTCTAATTTAATCAAACAAAAACCCATGGGTGAACAAAGTCCAAAAATCTTAAAGCGCCGTGCAGAGTCACATTAGAGCCTGAGGCAAAGAGAAACTCAGGAATACTGATGGTGTCTTTGCTTAAAATTTTCTTATTTAGTTCATCAGAGATTTGTTTGCATTGACTTTCATTTAGAAACAGATACTTCATGGAAGTGTTTCTTTAATCTCCACTACTGGGTTTTTTGGTATTCCCTTAAATTTTGTGTCCAAAGCTTGCCTTGCTCTAGTCCTGGCTTGCTTCCTCCCATCCTTGTTTTGCAACGAGACAGCTCTGCGACCTCAAGCTAGTTGTGCGGCCACTCTGGTCCTCTGTTTCCTCATCAGTTAAGATGGAGTGATCAAGATGAGGTGGCCCACAGTTGGTGCCTTCATCTCTGAGATGGTGGTCATGAACACTAAGTGCAGGCCGCAGGGCCTTTGCACTTGCAGTTTCCTTTGCCTGGAATACTCCATGAACCCATAAATGGCAGCTTCCCAATTTGTGGCATCATTTATATTACATGGGTGAGGGAAGTAAAGCTTGGGGGTGATGGGTTGCTTCCAATCACAGATTTTGGAAGGTATGGCGCTGGGTCTTGGATCTTAAATCTCGTGTTCTCCACCATCTCTCCGAGCCCAACCACTCTCAGTGAGCAGAAGCAGAGCCTGAGAACAGAGCAGGGAAGAGCATATAATAGCAAGCAAGGGGTGGAGATAGGACTGAAACAAAGGTCTCCTGGTTTCCAGCTCAGGCACTTTCCTCAGCCCCATTGTGCACCTGGAACTTGCTAAGACCTTTGAAGGCTTTTTGCAAGGCCAAACCCAGAGACCAGGTGACCATGTAGCTCAGCAATGGGGGCATTTGAGGCATTGTCCAATGGCCAGCCACTGGAGGGGTCCTACCTTCATGGTGGTCTCACACTTCATGCATCCCAGAATCCTCTCTTTTCTGACCTCATACAGCTACCCATGCCCTTCTAGAAGCATGGGACAGTGAAAAGGAGGAACAGAGGTTCTCCCCAGAAAATGCTCTTTGGGCAAATCCTTGAAAGACAATCTCCTCCCCAACTCCTCCATTCACTCTGTTATCAGCAGAAGAAAAGTATTGTATACATAGTTAAACCTATGCAGTTGAGCAGAGGTGGACTTGAACTCAGCTGGGAAAGTCACTCCACTTCTGTGTCACACCATTTCTTTGTCAAACATATAAGGGGGCTGGCATAAGAGTGACAGAAGGCCATGGATTCATTTATGCACCTACATATGTATTTTCATTTTTTGTATAAATGGGGTCATTTCCTATACACTCTTCTGCAAATATATATAATATTGCTTCTTGGGTATCTTAGTGTCGGGGCTTAAGAATGCAGGCTTTAGAGATAGATCACCCAGTCTGAATCTCAGACCTGCAAACTGCTGTTTGGACAAACATCCAAATGTCAACTTTCCTCAATGTCCACATCTATAAAATGGGAGTGTTGATAATGCACATGGTATAACTAAGAAAATTAAAAGATGGATTTCACGGAGAGTGCTTGACCCTTGGTAAGGGCTCAGTAGACACTGGCTAATATTATTCCAAACACCAGTTTTGCTTCTTTTTTTGGCTTTTGCAAAGTATTCCAGAATGTGCTTAACCTTTATCCTGTTGATCCTGTTGGCGGGCATCTAGGCTGTTTTCCGATCTGCCATCGAGCTGCATGTGAAATTGGGGGATGCAGGTTCCACTTGCCATTGTTCACAACCATTATTGCTAAGAAATTGAGTGGTTACAAGGCAGGGAATATGAAGGGGAAGGTTTGTCTTGTCAGTACCATGTTGTTTTACAATGAGAATGTAGCCGTCTACTGCTTATAAGAAAGGGGGAAAAATAAAAAGAAAGAAAACAAAAGATAGAGAAAGAAAGAAAAAAGGAGGAAGGGAGGGGGGAGGGAAAGGTAGAAAGGCTGGCAAATGTGGTATAAAATACCAGGCATGAGATCTGGAATATACCAGGTGTTCCCCAAAATGGTAGCAGTTACATTGTATCATCAATCCCATGGAGATCATCATGATCCCAGAATTATTTGTCTGACCAATCCAAGAGACTCAGACCCCAAAAAACCTTTCAGATGCAATATTTTGTGGAGTGAAAAGACTGGCAATGTGTGTGCGTGCATGTGTGTGCATGCATGTGTGTGCATGCATGTGTGTGCATTGCATGCGTGTGTGTAGGTCTGTATGTGTGCATCATGTGTATGTGTGCATGCCAATATGTGTGCACATGCCTGCATGTATCTGTATATTTGTGCATGCAGGTGTGTCTCTGTGTGTTAATGCATGCATGCTTGCGTGTGTGTGTGTGTGTGTGTGTGTGTGTTTCGGTAGATGAGAAGCCCAACAAATGAGGTGATGAATAATGGATGTGCAATAGTTTTGAGCACTGCCCGTCCCTGTACACACGTAGTAAGAGAGTGTTAACATTCATGTCCAGAATGAAAAACCATCTTGATTGATCTCCCCCACACCTTCCCTTCTCCCTTTGCTTTGCTTAAATTCTCTAATTGTCAGCTCTGGCCACACAAAGAGCAGTGGATCCCAGCAGCACATAACCTTCCCTGACCGAGTCAGTTGAGAGAGCCAAGCTTTCTGGTTGATGGAAGATCACCTCTCTTTAATTACCGTTTTGAAAATTACATTTTGGATAGAAATCTCAGCAAAATGTACCCTGTTCTTTGATAGTTTGGACAGGGGCCCTTGAACTAAATCTCAAATCTATCATTATGAGCATCACTTATTTTCCAGTGAGAGATGAAAGGCTCTACACAGGTAGGGGCACTTGCCCTTTCACAAGGCGGCCCTGGACCACTCACGTTGCAACATCAGTGAGACTTCTTCTCAGCAGCCCTTTTCCTCCCTAGCCACTAAAGCATCACGGTCACCTTTACCTGCTTTTGCTGCCAGGTGTTTGCTTCCTTCTTCCCTTTCTTTTGTTGCATCCAACCTGCAGATGAGGTTAGCTAACTGCTTTTGTTAGTATTGTGCACAAAATCAGGGTAACTAGGCTCTGAGTGAGAGTCAAGAGTTGCTGGTTAAGATGAAGGATTTAGGGGCACCTGAGTGGCTCAGTCGTTAAGCGTCTGCCTTCGGCTTAGGTCGTGATCCCAGGGTCCTGGGATCGAGCCCCGCATCGGGCTCCCTGCTCGGCCGGGAGTCTGCTTCTCCCTCTCTCACTCCCCCTGCTTGTGTTCCCTCTCTCTCTCTCTCTCTGTCAAATAAATAAATAAAATCTTAAAAAAAAAAAAAGATGAAGGATTTAGAACTTTAAGATCCTTGCTCTTATTGGCTGCTGGGTGGACAGTAAGAGTCCTGGTACCCAATTAAAAGATTGTTGGACCAGGCTGCACAAAGGTTCCATCTGCTTGATGCATTCATTCATTCATTCATTCATTCATCACAGTTTTGTAGAGCTCCAGCTTCATGCCAGATGTTGTTCTCAGCACACAGACTCAGGGATTCCAGCAGCTTTCTGGATAGCTGAAGTTTCCAGAGAGGTAAGCCGTGAATAGCTGAGGTGTTGCTGAATAAGACATGCGACCATCCCTTAAGATATACCCAGTGGATACACAAGGGTATATGCCAACACTCAGAAACACACACATATACGTATGTGTCTGCAAACATGCACACACAAACATGAGGCAATGCATTCGAAAGGCTAAGTGTGAGGTGGGGCAGCAAGGCATTTGGGGCATCTGGGCGGGTTGGAGTGGGACAGGGAGGTCCCTTGGTACCTCATTATCACCTCCTCTATTTCAACTGAGCCTTTCATGCCCAAGGAACCAAGGGGAGTGTCAGGAGACCTGGGACTTAGGCCCTGTATTGCAGATGACTCTCTGCACAACTGTGATCTTTTCTTTCTTTCTTTTTCTTTTTTTGCATTCTTTTATTGCAATATAATTGACCTAATATAACATACAGGTGAAGAGTATAGCATAACGATTGATATATTGCGAAATGAATGTCATCACCACACAGTGACAATTTTTTTCTTGTGATGAGAACTTTTAAGAGCTACTCTCTTAGCAATTTCTAGATATACAATACAGTCTTATTAACTATAGTCACCATGCTGTACGTTACATCCCCAGAACGTATTTATTTTATAACTGGAACTTTGTACCTTTTGACCACCTTCACTAATTCCTCCAACCCTCCAGCCTCCACCTCTGGCAACCCCATCAATCTGCTCTCTATGAGGTCAGTTTTGTGGGGGTTTTTTTGTTTTTTTGTTTTTTTAAGATTGCCCATATAAGTGAGATCAGACAGTATTTGTCTTTTTCGGTCTGACTTATTTCACTAAGCATAATGCCCTCAAGGTCCATCCATGTTGTTGGCAGGATTTCCTTCCTTTTTATGACAATAATATTCCATTGTATGCATATGCATCTTCTTGATTCATTCATCTACTGATGGACACTTGGGTTGTCTCCATGTCTTGTCTATTATAAATAATGCTGCAAAGAGCATGGGGGTGCAGGTATCTTTTTGAGATAGTGATTCTAGTTTCTCTGGATAAATACCCAAAAGTGGAATTGCCAGATAATAGGGTAATTCTATTTTTAACTTTTTGAGGAACCTCCGTACTGTTTTCCAGAGTAGCTGTACCAGCTTGCATTCCTACCAGCAGCGCACGGGGGTTCCCTTTCCTCCACATCCTCGCCAACACTGGTTATTTCTTGTCTTTTCGATTCTAGCCATTCTGACGGGTGTGAGGTGGTATCTTGCTGTGGCTTTGATTTGCATTTCCTGGATGATGAGGGATGGCGGACACCACCTCGTGGACCTGTCCACCTTTTGTATGTCTTCTTTGGAAAAATTCCTATTCCGATCCTCTACCCTTATATTTTTTCTCATTTGCTGCATTTATTGTATTCATTTGCATCCATAGTTGTCCTCTAAAAATTTTGCTTTTCAAATCAGAGTTTTTATGTGTTTTCCAGTTTTCCTGAGATGTAATTGACATACGTCACCGTGGAAGTTTAAGACACCCAGCATAACGGTTTGAATCACATATGCTGTGAAATGATTGCCATAGCAAGTTTAGTTACCATCCATCATCTCATATAGATACAATAAAAAAAAAAAGAAAGTAAAAAAGAGAAAAAAATTTTTTCCTTGGGATGAGAACTCTTAGGATTTGCTCCCATAACAATGTCCCCATGTGTCACACAGCAGAGTCGCTACGGGCATCATGTCGAACGTTCCATCCCTAGAACTTGTTTCTCCTGGAACTGCAAGTTTGTACCTTTTGACCTTCTCCCACTTCCTCTTCCCTGTCTTCTCTATTCTTTTTTTTTTTTTATCAGATTATTTGTGACCTGAAAAAAAGCCCTTTCCCCAATCTGGGTCTTGGTTCCCCAACTTGATAGCTGGAGCTCATTTGAGTTAAAGCACTCTAAATCTTCTGATTCTGATAATATAATTGATCATACCAATCTTGCATTGAGTGCTTGCCACATTCTAAGGGTCATACGTGCATTTCTTTTAATCCTTACTTTAACACAATGAAGCAGATGCTTTCCCATTTTACAGATGAGCAAACTGAGGCTTTAGGCAATTAAGTGGCCTGCCCAGAGTCATGCAGCTAATTAGTGTCAGAGCTGGAACCCGGACCAGGCAGTCTGCCCCAGAGCCCACGTTCTTAACCACCGGTATGCTGCGTTTCTAACATCCTGTCCTTGTTCTGGAGTTCCATGTTCACAACCATTCATGCCCTTCTGAGTTTCCCCAGGTCTCCTGCTTAGGACCTTTGTCAGCAACATCTCAGAGCTCATGGGGGCGGGGGGGTGGCGGGGTGTGTGGGACAGAGGGAAGGGGAGAGCCAGGGCTCAGAAGCCTTGGAGCTCCTGACAGGCTGGCACCCCGAGATCCCCAGACCCAGTTCCCCTGCACGTTCATCTGGCACCGGCTGGCAGATGGGTATGCCGGCCAGTCCCGCCAGCTTGCCAGCTGGCTCGGAGCACCCAGGGGCTGGCACCTTGGACACTTGGATGGGCTGCCGGCCCACCTCCCCCAGCCTTGCAGCTGGCAGTGAGGAGCAGATGGGCCGGCCGGCCGGGCCGTTGGCTCTCCAGTAAGCTGCCAGCTGGCTTTGCTGCGCCTGGTGCCTTGGCACCTCTGGGCTGGCATCGGTGGGCAGGAGGGCTGACATGCTGGCTTCCTATGGATGGGCACCTGGCACAGGCAACAGAGAGGAGGGTTCCTCGGCCCCCTCCTGGCTGCCCCCTTAAATGTCCAGGGACCTCGTCCAATGGTGGCTGAAGCCAGAATCCACCTGCCATCCCCCGGAAGAGTCTGCAGTGGGAACAAGCTCCCTCTCCCACATTTTCTATTATCTGTGTTGATTTTCACAAGCCCTGGCCTCCCTGGGATGTGCTGCATTCCTGCCCTCTGACTCCCAACATTCTCACCTGCTAGGGAAGGGGTGTCCCCCAGGCCCCACCAGCTCCTCTCTGCCTCCCTTGGAGTCTGGCCACCTGTCCTTGTTCAGTTTGGCTACTTTAGAGGCTCGGCTTCTGCAGCTGCCAGAGGACCCACCTCTCGAGGGCCGGGATTCCTGTGAAATGCTATGTGAAAACCCAGAAGATGTGGGTTCCAGTCCCGGCACACCCCCATGTGTGCTGTGAGAACCTGGACATGCACCTCTCCCTCTCTAGGCCTTGGTTTTCCCATCACTTCTTTTCTCATCTCTCACTCCAAAGTAAAGAGGTTGGAATAGAGTAACATCTCATCTTGGGGTCCCTAGATAAAATTCCCTGGGATCAAGACCCCTGACTCTATGCACAATCTCGTGTGTTTGGGTGGTGTTATGGCTTATGTCCCCCCAAAAGATGTTGAAGTCCTACCCCCCCCAGGACCTGTGAATGGGATCTTATTTGGAAACAGAAGACCAGGTTAAGATGAAGTCATTGGGGTAGCCCTAATCCAACATGACTGTGTCCTTATCAGAGGGGAAATTTGGACACAGAGATAGACACACATAATGGGGAGATCACGTGAAGACACAGGGAATCCATCTACAAGCCGAGGAACACTGAGCCCCCAGAAGCCAGGGGAGAGCCCTGGAACCAATTCTCCCTCACGGCCCTCAGAAGGAACCAACCCTGCTGACGCCTCAACTTCAGTCTTCCACTTTCCAAAACTGTGAGATAATGAATTTCTGTTGTTCAAATCCACCCAGTTTGTGGTCCTTTGTTACAGCAGCCCGGGCCATGAATATGGATGGGGATAGAATTTTCTAGAAAACTCTCCATACATTTCCTCAGGTTATCAAAAGGGCTTCTGACCCACCCCACCCTACTCAGACCATTAAAGTCCTCTCCAATCCTGATATTCTAGAATTCTGCATAATGAAGGGTATGGAAGAGGAAAGCATGACAGCGGGTCTGGCTCTCCAGAGGATGCTTTATTCAGGCAAACTGAATTCATTACCCATGATTTCAGATTTGAAGGAACTTAATCAAGACTAAAGACCAGCTCCTTTTTAATATCTAGCTTTGGATGTGATATCAGAAGACCTTGGTTCAAACCCCTGTCCCCCTGTTTTCTGGATGAGAGACTGATTAAGCCTGGAGAGCCGCCAACAGAAAGGCAAGTGAAAATATGAATCAAGCAACTTTAAAAATTAATATCTTCTCGTCCTGTCATTCCACTTCTGGGCATCTATCTGAGGCTCTGTGTCAGATTATAGAAAAAGTTTTATCTACAAAGGCATTTATTGAAGCAATTGGTTTATAAATTTGAAAAACCAAGAAGGAAACAACTGTCCCTGAATGGGGCTTGGTGGTTTAAGATACTGTCAGCCACAGGGAATAGGCACCTGACTTGGATACCTGACAGGCTCAGGATGTCTGTTATCTCACCTTGTGGGAAGCCCAGGGGGAGGGTGCACTGATGAGAGGCCTCCAGGGGTCTGCATCTGCTCTGCTGCCTCCTTCCCTGAAAGCTGGCTTTGTCCCTGGGATGGCTCTCCTCATGGACACAAAATGGTTGCAGAGCTCCTGGCATCACTCCCAGATCCAGCCACCTGCAGAGAAAGAACAGGAGCATTGTCTCAAGAATGCTTTCTTGTAAATGTCAAGCAACCTTTCCCAGAGCCCCACACACCCCCCAGCAAACTTTCTTTCGTATCTTATTGCTTGTGGTTGGGTTGTGTGCCCAGATCTTACCCAACTCTGAAAGAGAGATGATCTCTGATTATTGGCATAATCAGTCAGGGCCTGCCTGTGAGCTTGGAGATGGGGCTGGCTCCAGACAAGGTGGTGAACTTGGACTCTATCAGAAAGGAAGAGGTAGGGGTCGGAACTGAATGTCTGGTAGGCAATCAACAGGGAGATGATTCACCATAGGTGTGTTAGTCACTAGTTAGTAGATTAGTAGTAATTAAAAAGTTAGAATTACATTAAAAAGGCAAAATAACAAACAGGTGTAGAGTCTGAAACATACATGACAAGAGCTGGTATCATCAATGAGAATGCATTCTTGCAAATCAGGAAGACCAACACTCCCATATGATTGGCTAGCATGAATATGTAAATGAGATGCAAATAGGCACTGGTTCAGGGAAAAAAATAAAGTTGATATCACTGATAATCAATACACTTTGCCTGTCAACCTGGCCGGGTATATAGAAAATCACTGCTGCATTTTTGTGGAAACAGTCACTCAAATGCATTGTTGGTAGGTGCACAAATGGGTACAGTAAGTTGGCCTTGAGATTGTACCCATTTTATTTTTTTTAACTGAAGCAAAATTCACATAACGTAAAATTAAGCATTTTAAAGTGGGCAGTTTGGTGGCATTTAGCACATTCACCATGTTGTGTGACCGTGACATCTATCTAGCTCCAAAGCATTTTCATCACCCCCAAAAGAAACCCCTGTGCCCACTAAGCAGCCACTCCCCATTCCCCTACCCCCTCTAGCCTGACACCCACCAACCTGCTTTCTGTCTCTCTGAATTTTACCTATTCTGGATTTTCATATAAATGGAATCATGCAACCCGTGACCTTCTGTGTCTGGCTTCTTTCACTCAGCATCCGGTCTTCTAGGCTCATCCATGTTACAGCATGTATTAACACCTCACGCTTTTTTATGGCTGAATAATAGTCCGTGGTATGTGCCTGCATTCTGATCCCTCAATTCAACTTCTGGAAATTTTTCCCAAGAAAATTATCAGGGGGTTGTGCAAAGAACAGCTACCCGGATCTTCCTGAAGATGTTATTTAGATGGCCACAAGATGAGCCTGGAGAAATTATTTATGATTAATCTATACGACGGGATACCATGAAAGCACCATCAGCTACACTGCAGTAGAATATTTTATAATACTAGAAAATACTTATGACATCTTGATCATTTTTTGAAAAGCAAATTATACACCCGCATTCTTCACACGGTTCCGTTGTCACTCATTCTTTACATTACATTTATGTTCTTTACATAATTTACTCATTCTATTACATCATTATCATATTTGCCACCCATCTCTCCATGCTTTACATGACATTTACGTTACGTATATTTGCTACTTAGGGAGCACCTACTGTGTGCTATAGGCACTGTTCTGGGTGCTGATTACAAAGCTGTGACTTAAACAGATGGAAGTGACTGACTTCGGGTAGCTTTCTACATTCTAGTGTGTCTAAGTTTCGTGGGGGGATGGATGGGGGTAGGGGGTCCCAGGGAGGAAGGTAGGAGCAGGTTTTAGGCACATGTGTTGAGGGTCTGGATGTATCTTTCTTCCTTTTTATGTGCCTGTAATGTCCACAATTTCTTCAATAAACAGATGTGTCACTTTAAAATCGGAGGGATAAAAAGCAGTCTTGGAAGTGGTGGGCTTATTAAGAACTAGCTACATCACAACATTTAAATAAAACCACAGAATTTAAATTTTATAGAGTCTACACTTAGTTATATATATATATTATATATATATATATATATATATATATATATAGCTGAGTAGAAACCCACTTTCTTTTGTATAGTGATTGGCACATAGTGGGTGTTCAATAAATACCTGCTGGATGAATATTTTTTCCTTTACTTCTGGTTTGGGTTTTTTTTGTGGGCTTTTTTTTTTTTTTTTGTATTTGTATTTCCCATGTTTTCCTCTGGAGCATCCAGTTCCTTTCTTTCTGAAACAAAACATCATTTTCTTTAAAAAATAAAAAACCTAGGCATATAATACATTTGCAAGGTAAATAAACTGTAGTGTAAGGAGCGAAATGAAACCCGGTCTGCGCAGAGTGCCTTCCACCTCATAGTAGGCCTTCTAGAAATGTTTGTTCCTTCTTTTCTCCCTGGAGTGCTTTAAAAAGGATCCTATTTACAAGAGAAAATTGATTCCCACACAACTGTTTTTCTCCTGCACATCTGTGATATAAATCAGAGCCTTCCTGAAGAGCATCCTCCGAGCTCATAAACTCTCAGAACTGGGAAGGACCTTGAAGACTCCCCTTCCTGCCCTCTTCCGTACAATCCCAATCTACAGATGAGGATACTGAGGACCAGAGAGGGGAATGACCTGCCCCAGGCCACAGAGGAGGCCAGCGACAGAGCGGGAATGCGAACCGTCTTAGTCTATGGGGCCGCCGTAACAAAATGCCACAGTCTGGGCGGCTGACTTGAGAGACATTTATTTTCCTGCAGTTGTGGAGGCTGGAAGTCCAAGATCAAGGTGTGGGCAGAACTCATGTCTGCCAAGAGCTCTCTTCCTGGCTTGCTCACTGTGTCCTTGAGGGGTCTTTCCTCTGCTTGCGTGGAGAGACACCCAACGCTCTGGTGACTCTTGCTCTTCTTATAAGACACCAGTCCTGGGGGATCAAGGCTCCACCCTCATGACCCCATTTAACCTTCATGACCTTCTTAATGGTCCCTTCTCCAAATACAATCACTTTAGGAGTTAGGGCTTCAGCATAGGAATTTGGAGGGCACATAATTTAGCCCATAACCGAGACCTACTCTTTACCTCCCTGAATCCAGTTCTTTCCACCATGTCCAGCTACCCCTGCCGCTTTGCACAGAAAGGATGCTCAGGATATAACAACACGTTACGATCCCTGGGAAGGAGTGAGCTTTCTGCTGGGAGCTTCTGCCTCCGCTACTCAAATCCACACTTCCACTGGAGGCTGCCTTCTTCCTTGCAAAGAGACAGCGTCCAGCTTCTAGAAGAAAAGTTCTAGCAGGCTCCCTCTCTGCCTTTGCTATGACACTCTGACAGTGAAGTTTCCTAAGACACATGCATGCTAGTGCATTCTACATTTCCTGAGCTCCCCTAACCCCCGCGGCCAGCTCCTGCATTGGGCTCCAGGGCACAGAACCAAGCATCGCTCCTCCTTCCTGGCTACAGATGCCAGTGAAAGACACACAAACAGATGACACAAACAGTAGACATGATGGAGCAAAGACCCACGTCCCGGTGAGGACAGTCTCGGGGGAGGAGCTGATGTTGTTTCTGGCAAACCTGGACAGATACTCCCACGAAGGCAGTGACCTTAGGACCATGTTCTTGAAGCACAGACCCTTACACCAGTGTACAGGGACGGGACACACTGAGGCCCGGAAACCAGTGGGATTGTATGCAAAATGGTGGGAATGTGTGTTTGTTCCTTAGGAGATAGCATGCAATTTTTCATCTGATTGTCCAAAGGGATGTGAAGTCCCTCTTCCCCTCAGAGTTTAAGAACCCCTGTCTTACTAGATGAGAAGGTGTTTCCAGCTACAGAAGCTGGAGAAAGGCATTGCAAGCATAGAAGCAGCGTGTGTAAATACAAGGGGATATAAATGTGTGTGGCAGGTTGGAAAAAGAGAGTCCTGGCCCCTCAGGCAGAGAGGTGGTGGGGAAGCAGGAGGGCAGATGCATGCCACCTCCTAAACACCTAGCTCCCTTTGGTCTGGGTAAGAGATCTCTCTGGTAGATGCATCAGGAAGAATTACTGATGCTCAAGGTTGCACTTCTCTTAGGTCCTATTAACTCCAAAGATGCCCTTTTGCTGTCTACACTCTACTTTAAACTCCACATAACCCAAGTGTTCCTAGAGCCCTGTGGTCTGGAGAAGAGCAACATTCCCTGGACAGCTGGTTGGAAATACAGAGTCTCAGATCTCACCCCAGACCTGCTAAATCCAAATCTGCATGCTACCAAGATCCCCCGGCACAGGGCCACATTTGACAAGTGATGTCCTGGCAAACTCCTATCGCTCAGAAAGTCCACTCTGATGGCTTTCCCCCAGCCTGGGTCAGATCGGACTGGCACTACCAACATGCCATGTTGCAGAGGGGGAAACAGGCTAGGGAGCAGGGATGGGGATTGGCCAGAGTCCCAGGGTTGGTGGGTCCTGGCCACACCGTGTCCCCCACCCTGGGTTGCCTTCCATGTAACCTCAAGACAAGAGCCATCAGCTCTGACAGCCTGCCCCCTGCCCCATCAGAGCCCTGCCAGGGACGCCAAAGGAGGGAGCAGTCCACACCCTCCATCTCTCCTGCCCACCCCCTGCATCCTCCCAACTCCCCGGTCATGTATAAAACATTCCCAGAAACCACTTACTCCTCATGCATTTTCCATGAAGCCGGGCCCAAGTTAAAACATATAAACATAAAAATATCAAGAAGCACTTTTTTTAAAAAGGACATGTTTCATAAAATACCAAGAGACCCATTTCCGCGCTTGCCTTCCTCCCAGGGTCTCCTCCCAGGGTCGCTCTCCACTCCCTCCTCCTCTTGCCTGCTTTTCTCTCTGGCAGCATCCGTCCCTTTCCTGCTAAACTCCAGCCTCCTTCCCCCCACTCTCCCTTCATTTCTCTTCTGTGTCCTGCTTCACCCTTTCTTCTCTCCTGTCTGTGCCTGGACCTCTCCCTTCCGTCCAGCTCTCTCTCTCTGGCTGGCTTTTCACCTGCATTCCATGACTTCTTCCTCCCTCTGTTTCCTTCTTTCTCTCCCTCGTGATCTCCCCCATTCTCTTGCTCTGTCTCTCTGACTGAGTGTCTCCTGTTTTCTCCCTGCTTAGTGTCTGCCAGGGTCTCCGCTTGTCCTGCACCCTTGAAAATGGCTCAGGATAAAACGAATGACAACAATATTAAGAACTGGTGAAAATATGGAGCAACTGGAACCTTGAGCATTGTCGGTGGGCGCAGACCGGGATGCAAACACTACGGAAATTGTTTGGCAGTTCTAGCAAAGCTAAAGGTGCCTTTACCCTGTGACCAGATGGTCTGTGTGCCTGGATGTGTTCTGAGGAGAAATGAGGGCTTAAATCCCCAAAAGGCCTGTACAAGAATACACACACCAGCTTCCTTCAAAATTGCTAAAACTGGATGCCGCAGAGCAACCATTGATGGGAGGAATGGACAATGGGATTTGGTTTATTTATATATTGGAATACAGCGAGGCAATAAAAGAATGAACCACCTACCACTTCAAGGAACGATATGGACCAATCTCCAAAACTTTTAGGTTTTGAGAAGAAAAAGCCTAGGCATACGCACGCGCGCGCACATACTGTATGCTTCCATTTATAAGAAGCTCAAGAACAAGAAAAATGAATCTATGATCCAAAAAGTCAGAAGAGTGGCTATACTTGGGGAGGACTGTATACATTGTCAGGAGAGCCTGCTGGGGGTGTCGGGAAAGTTCTATGTCCTGATCCGGGAACACTATGAACTTGGGTAAAATGCCAATATTATACTGAATACTCCTTCAGTTTACTATATGTGAGGTTTGCCACAATTAACACATATAAAGAAAAAAATCATGATACATGACTTTGCTTATCATAATTATTATTATTATTACTGCCATGGGCAAATGGCTCGGACTCAGGGCTTGCAACTCAGACTGTTTCCAATCCCATTGATTAAGATGGGGACAGGCATCTATGTCCCACCTTCTTCTTAGACTGGCTCACAAACATCACCGTCCCTGGGAGGGCCAACTCCCCCCGAGGCCCTAAGAGAGAGAAGCTGCTCCCACCCTGTTTCCACAACCCATGTATCTTTCTGATGCTTTGGGGTTTCTTCCCCTGTGTCATCTGCAACTATTACGATGATGGTTGAACTCAACGCTTACCTTGATAACCAAGTAGTTCATTAACAGCACAAAACCTGAACCCAAGTTAATGGAAAGAGGGTGGCCTCCTTGCAAACCTTGGGGAAGTCTTTCTGCTCAGAGAGCCATCAGAATGCTCTTATAGCCAACAGGGGACACTGCAGGGAATCAAAGCTCCAGCTTGGGGACTCTGAAAGGGCCTTTATTTATGTTTTTCTTCTTTATTCGAATCTTCCCAGGAGAGGAGGAAAACAAGGAACCCAGGTTTTTTTCTGTTTCTGCTGCGTGGGTGTGAGCCCAACACACACAGCCCTTGGAGGCAAACTAAAACCCACTTATTTTCATTGAAGGGGAGGAACCAGGACCAGAGGGACCCGAGCACTATTAGTTAAATAATGGTGCTTAAAAATGCATTGAATTTAGCTGCCTCCCTCCCCCCCCTAAAAAAATCTGGAATTTTCCTATTGAGTATACTTTTTTCCCCTTGCTTATGAATATTAATGCTCCTCTCAGAGAGATCTACTTGAAAAAAACAAGAATAAATTAAATACCTACAGATTTTTCTAATTCCTCTTTTTGGTGACATGCCGTCATTACATCAAATTACTGAGATGGGCCTGCTCCCTTTTTTTTCTTTTTGGGTGAAAATTATGGAATATAAAGTATATGTAAATGGAGCAAAGGAGGAAAAAAAAAAAACCTGCGAAGGAAGAATAGGGAAGGAGAAGCATTAGGTATTCTGCCGGCGTAGTAGTCAGCCAATTAATCAAGCAGTGGCGAGAAAAAGATGCAGAGGGATGAGTTCGCCCTTCACGTTGATGGGGCCGGCGCAGGGCAAACGCTCCGGCACCTGAGCTCACGGTTAGGCATGCAGAAAGGGATCATGGGAATATCTTCCCGTCTTTGTCTTTCTCGTGAAGGATGGAAAATGTCAAGCTGTTGTTTGGCTGGATTGAGGGGGGTGGGGGAGAGTTGAGGAGAATTCACAGTCTGGCAAGGCAAGGTTTTAACTCTTTGAGACTATCTCTTCCTCCCCTCCCTCCCCAGCCCCCAGCTCCACCTTCTTCTTCTCCCAGCCCCTGAGCACATCTGTAGGGAACTCTGCCTGCAAACAGCAAGTGGGAGGGAGCTGATTGATGGTGACATGCAGGCTGAGGCAGCCAGTGTATGCATGTGCGTGTGTGTGTGTGTGTGTTCCTCTGCATATGTGTCATGGGGTGGGAGTGGGGGCCAGAGGCATTTTTCCTTTCCCCCGTAAGTGTTCTTTGTTCACTCTGGAAATGAGCACGCATGACCCCTTCTCTCTCCAGCTCCGTTTCATCCCCTTGGAAGCGAGTGGTGCCTTGAAATCTGAGAGTGGCCACAAAAAGGATAGTAGTAGTGGTGAGGCTTTGAGGCTTTGGGGCGCCCTCTGCATGGCCCTTGGTGTGCTGAGGCCACCCAGGAGAATGACCTGACAGACGTCCCCTAGAGCAGCCAGAATTCCAGTGTGACTCTGAAGAGCTGACCATCCCCAGGGCTGGTGCTGGAGGGAGAGCCTCAGCACAGGGATTACCACCCGCACCAATAACAGTGATAGTAATAATAATAATTATTAACACTTATAAAATTACTATTGTAATAAGCTGCCAACTTCCATTAGCAATGCCTTGTCTTGACTCCTTTAAATTCCCATGTCAGTTCACTTTTTAAAAATTCTGGCAAATCCTTGATTCCAAGGAAAGGTGTGTCATCAAATCACTCATTGAGAAAATAAGTATTTGATTCTCTTCACCTTCCCTGGGAATGGACATTGAGTGGTCTACATGACAAATGAGATGCTGAGGGTGGAAATGGGAGGAAAGTTGGTCTAGACCCACTATTCCACTTCCCACTCCAAATATCGTTGTAGTTTTGGCCAGAGACCATTGGGCAAAATGCCCTATACCTTGCTCAATCACTCTCACCCAGGACCGGCACATGACCATTACCAGCTCATCATGTGGTCCCAGTGTGAGCCCCAGATACTGGATTCAATCCATACTCAAAGTGTGGTCCATGGACAAGCAGCATCCTTCCACCTGAGAGCTCACTAGAAATGTGAAATCTTTGGCCCCAGCCCTAGCGAATCAGAATCTGCATTCCAAATCCCAGGGGGTTTGTGTGCACATTAAAGTTGGACAAACACTCTTTTAAAACAAATTTCCTCCCCACATTTACTATATGGAATCTGGATGAGTCTGACGATCAAAGGCAGCCTCTACTCCATGAAATACGGTAACAGGTAGATTTCGCTTGCAAGTGTAGGCACATACCTTATCTCAGCCCATCCTCACAACCCATGAGATGGGCACCATTGCTATCTCCTATTACTGAAAAGGTCATGGAGGCACAGAGGGGTACGGTAACTTGCCCAAGGACACGCAGCCAGTAAGTGGCATCACCAGCATTTGAACTGAAGCACCAGAATCCACGGATTTAACCTCCAGGCCAGTGATTCTCAGACTTGAGCATGCATCAGAATCACCCCAGGCCTTGTTGAAACAACAATTACTGGGCCCCACCCCAAAGTTTCAGATACAGAGGTTTGGGGTGGAGCCCAGGAATTTGCATCTCTAACAATTTCCGGGGACCACTGAGAACCCCTGCTCACTGCGGGGCCATCCTCGTGCTAAGAAACCAACTAGTTAATTATGAACTCCAACCCAATACAATAAAGATGCAAATCAGTGCCTCTGCCCTAAAAAGAAAAAAAAAAAAAATGTTGGGGAGGGGGAGTGGGGTCAGTGGGAAATCTCAAGCAACTAAAATCCAAACAAACCAACAAAGCAAAAGGCACTCCAGAGACGGTCCAATTGCCTTTTGATGATCCCTTATTTGGTGGCATTAGCTGTCCCTTCACTCCTCATGGCCATGGCTAATTGAGGGTACATTGCAGCATCATTGCTGTAATAATCCTTTCTGTTATTTAACCGGGACAATACATGGTGTTATAATGAGTTTCCTTCCTCTGTTCATTAAACAGACATTTACAAGGCCCATCCTGTCCTGGCCGGGCTCTGTGCAGGTCACTGGAGACTGAGACAGATGAGCTGCCCGCCCCATCCTCTGACAACTCTCAAGTGGCCGGCCACGCCCTTCCATCTCAGGGCGGGGGCGGGGGGGCGGGAAGGGGTGCATAATTCTGGGAAAACAGGGTCCTGAAAGGGATTCACAGCTGAAGGTTGCTTTCTTATAGGCGTATGTATTTTGTAAAAGTTGTATCTGTTAGCGGACTAAAATAATAGTAATGATGATGATGATCATTTTAAAATACAAAATTGAAAATAAAACCCCCAAAGTCCCTCTTCCCTAGGATAATCACTCAAAAATTTTTTGACAAGTGTCCTTTTAGATCCCTCTCTATCACTCTCCCCCCATCACATACAGATACATAATGAGGCACAGATCTCCACATGTCAGGGGAGCGGTAGAAAAATACTACATCGGGCGTTTAAGAGCCAAAAAGGTGTCAGGGGAAGGGAAGAAATATCTGCTGAGATCCAGAAGTATAAAATACAGGCCAACAGCCCAGAAGACTGTATCTAGGGTCAGAGGTGGGAGGCAGATAGCAGCAGGTAGGGCTGGGCATGCAGAAGGACCTGGATCCTGAGAACTCACCAGGCCCTGGTAATGCAGTTTGGATTTTACCCTAAAAGGAAAAGGGAGCTATGGCAGGTTCTAGGCAGAGAGAAGATTGGGTCAGTTTTGCCTCCAGGGGAGAGCTCTCTGGTGGCTGGTCTGGGAGGTGGACTGAATGGAGAGAAACCAGAAGCAGAAGGCTGGCTGCATCAGATTCACTTGAGCTAAGGAATTAAAAAAGAATGATGTCAGGATGCCGAAGCGGGGGGAGGGGCACGTCTGGGTGGCCGGCATTTCCCTCCCGATCAAGGGGAAAAGGAGTCCTGGCTTCTGATGCCTCCTTTTTGCAAACTCCAAAGAGAAGCAGAAAAAAATGCCCCAGACTTGCCCCGTGTAAGTCTCTTCATCTCTCTGAGCCTCAGTTTCCAGATCTACAAAATCAGATTCAAATTCCTGCCTAGCCAACTGTTCAAACCGCAAGTGGTTACAGCTGGATTTTGCAAATTATAAAGTTTCTCACCAACAAGAGACGGTACTAGCTGCTCTCGTCCTTACGGTGAATGGTGTTTGCAGCTCTTGTTTCACGCAACCTTCCGTTTGCATTCCCGCGCATCTTTCTTCTTCTGCCCCCAGAACTGGACTGTCACCTCGAACTTTCTGTGAGGAGAGAAATGTAGATCTTCGCCGGCGCAGACAGAAGAGGTAAGATTTTGGCGTCGGGCAGGTCTGGGTTCAAATGCCAGCTCTCTTACTTTCTCCATCTGTGACTGGCGACGAGTTTCCTCACCTCTCCAGGGGCCCATTTCTCCCCCTCGTAATAATGGCATGGGGGAGGATTTCCCACTTCAACAACTTTACAAAGATTACATGAAACACAGCCTGTGCAATCACCTAGCTCAGGACCAGCCACATAGCAGGTGCTCAGTGAATGCAGTTCCCTTAACCAGCCGCCCTGGCCAGACACGGGCTGAATGAACAGCTAGAAGGGAGGTGGGGGAGGGCCGCCTCTGCTTCCAAAGGGTAGTAATAATTATAACACCACCATCAATATAACCACAGCTAGCATCGAGGACCCCCTGCATGTCTGCAGCGCTTAGCTACATTCCTTAGGTGTAGAAATCATCTTTATTACCCACGTGGCAGTCCCTCTAGGTAGATGCTATTATCCCCATGTCACAGATAAGAAAACTAAAGCCCAGAGAGGTAAGCTAATTTGTCCAAGCTCACACAGGAGCTGAGAGTCGAAATCAAGTCACCTGTTCCCAGTGCTGTGTTCTTATAAAACATAAAGATAAATGGCCTCTTACTAGTTAACTGTATCATCTAATTTTAACTGAGCCCCTCCCACATATGAGGCGTTTATCAGATTTTATCTACAACCCTCACACTATCCTTTCAGAGAGGCATTGTCAACCCCAGTGCATAGACAGTCAAACCGAGGCTCAGAGAGGTGAAGCCACTTGCCTGCGGTCACACAGCCAGGAAGCGTCTGATCCCAGGTCTGGAGACAAGTTGCAGATTCCAGGGTGGTGGTTTGACTTCACCGCCTCTGTGTGGAGGGTGGAGAAAGGAGGCCGGTCTGCAGGTGCCTTTCCTGGAGGGACACACACTTCTTTCCTGTTGTGAGCCCTCCCAACCCCCCTGGGCGGGCGGCCCCTGAGCCAGAGAGCTTTAGAAGGATGCAACTGCTCCCTCTCTATTCAGTCTCCCTCAGTGGTTCATGCCTTCCAGCAATTTATTCTTCCTGGAATGTGCCTGTCTTGAGTTTCTATGTATGCTGTGAATTTCTAAAATGCTGATATAAAGATGACACATTCCTATTTTTGGAGGAGAAACACCTCCACCCTATTTAACCTGAGAAGGGAGTACTAAGCTGAGGGCTGGAGACCTGGTTCAGGCACCGTGTGAGCCTCTCTGGGTCTCAGTGACCCCATCCATAAAATGGGCAGGCTTGCCCAGGAGCCGAGCCCAACTTTTGACGCTCCGTGGCTCTGCTTCTTAGATCTCTGACTCAGAGGCTAGACTCTGGAGAGCCAGCTGGTAACCCAGGCAGCTGCCTCCTCGGGGATGTTACTTATCCCAGGGGGATTTGTACTCTCTGCTTCCAAGTCCTCGTTAAGTCAGAAATGCCCCCACAGAAGATAACAACGCCCACCTTAAAAGAGTGGATCCAGCCTTCCAATGTGAGAGGGGCAGACCCTGAAGAGGAGGGGCTGTGTCTTCGCCAACACTGAGGGCTCTTCCCTCTGTTCCCACCCACAACCACACCTGCCCACATCAGTCTCTTCCAGAGCAGCAGTTACTGGCCCTGGAATAGCTAAGCCCTGGGAAAATTTCACCCCGTCCTTCTTGGTATTTTGTGAGGGATACAGTAAAAATGTATGGACGTGACATGGCGCTCACAATCAATTCTTAAGTGGGGAAAAAAATTACCACGTGAAAAAAGTAAGTTACAGAGTGCTATGGATGGTATGATGCTATATTTTAAAGCTATACACTATTTAAACGTGTATTTATATGTATAAGTATAAATTTTATGGGGAAATGATCCTTGAGGCACATACAGCAAAATGCTAATGGTCGCTTTCTCTGGAAAGTAGAAAAAAAAGGATTTTTCTAAAAAAACTTTCTCCCCCCAATTCCATAACCTGTAAGTCACTGAGGCGGGGATGGCACCCTCCATCCTTAGCATCTGGCAAAGGACGCACACACAGTAAGTGCACAATGAATATCTGCTGGAAGAATGGAAGGGAAATTTTCTGCACGTTTTCTAGAATGCAGATGAATTATACTTAAAAAGAGAAAACATTAGTAAGTGCTTCATTGTTAAGTAAATACTTTTAAAACAGGCAGGAAACTGGTCTGCTTGAAGCGCCTTGATGAGGGCGTGGGGGCCGGGACAGAAGAAGGAGGAAGGGCAGGAGAAGGCGAGGCAGCGGGAGGAGGTGGGAGGGTAAGGTGATGCTGTGCAGGGCGGTGGGCGGAGCCAGGCACAGGTCCTTACATTGCAGGGGCTTTGGGACCACACCTGGGCTCAGCCTCCGGCATAAAGGGAACTTCAGACAGCACATCACACGGAGGCAACATTCACAATATACTGGTACCGAAACTGTCCTCCCTGGGCAGGGGCGAACAGCCCCCACATTGCCAGAATATGAGGATGGCGTGACAGTGAACTGTCACTCCAACTTGGCTCACTAGTGCTAAGGAAGTCCCCCATAGCAGAAACACCATCCCTTCCCCTGGCCTGCATGTCAGTCCAGGCCCCCATCCCAACCCACGCTCCAGCCAGAAACCCATGATGCCCAGGTTGGAGGCCACCTCCAGACTCCCTTGCCTACCTCGTTCTTCGACGCTCAGGCCAATGACAGGCCAATGCTCGGGTCTGAGGCAGCCAGACCTAGGGTTGAGTTGGTTGCTTATCTCCACCACTCAGTTTTCTCATCTGTAAAATGGGGACATGGACCCGGCAACCAGGCTCTCTCCTCTATCACCCTGCAGGCTTCTTCTCCTGCGTAAGCTATCCGAGGGGAGTCTCAGTGGCTCCCTGGGTCTGCGGGGAAACGGGGCTGGACCAGGACCCCAGGCCACTCCCTACAGAGTGAGTTGCTCTGGCCGCCAACTGCAAGGAGCTACAAAGATACTCCCTAGGTGGCCTCGAGTGCCTGGCAGTGGAGGATTTGCCAGGACGTGCTGGCCTGTGTGCAGAACATGGGAAAGGCTGTTTTCTCTCCCTGTCACGGAACATCGGCTGTTCCTCTTCAAATTCACAGCCGTGATCTGGCTTGAGGCCCACGGTTGTTGGTAGAATCTCAGCACTGTGGATGCTCCCTCCCTATTAAAGAAAGTTTCCCTGCATCGCTTTGGTTTGGTTCGATTTTATTTTATACTTCTTTGTTTGCAGCCCCAGTCACCAAGAGTTGCTGGAACATGTCTTGAGATCCAGAAAAAAAAAAAAAAAAATTCACTAGATCGTGAGCCAGAAGGAAAACAAGACTTGACTGAATTATCAACCAAAACAATGAGTTATAAAGTAGCATAAACTAGACATAATATAGGCGCAGTGGCTGGAAGTCCAAGATCAAGGTGCCAGCATGGAGTGTGGGGGAAGGTTTGGGGAGGGCCCTCTTCTGGGTCGTAGAGACCGGGCAGAGAGCAGAGAGAGGAAGCAATTTCTCTCCTGACTCTTATAAAGGTGTTAATTCCATTCATGAGGGTTCCACCCAAAGGCCCCACCTCCTACTACCATGACATTAGGGATTAGGTTTTGACCTATAGTTTGGGGGTACACAAACACTCAGTCTCGCAGTGGAACTCCAGTGACTCGTGAAGGTAAAAGACAAAGTGCTGGAAGTGGCTGGCATCATGTAAGTGGTCCTTCCTCCAGGGGACCTGGAACTGGGGGCTGGAGATGGTGGGCCCTGCCTCCCAGCCTTGCCCCTCTCCAGCTTCTGTTACAGGGCATCGGGGGAGGCCCTATGATTGGGGGCACCGAGGCAGGGCCAACCTGGGTTTGCGTCCTGGCTCTGCGCCTTACCAACTCCATGACCCTGGAGAAGCCTTTTTACTTTGAGACAGCCAGGCCTTGGCTAGCGATGTGTGCATCCCTCCACCACTCTGAGCCTCGGTTTTCCCATCTGCAGAATGGGAAGAATAATGACAACTTGCTCATGTAGTCGTTGGGCAGATCAAGGAAAGCATCCATGTACTGCATCAGCTGTGAGCACAGAGTTAAGACCCACCTCATCCTAAAATGGGGAATGTAGTGCCCCCTTTAAAGTGGCAAGGGTCACGTGCATGGGAGGTGTGTGGCACACAGTAAGGAAGCTCCTTCTAGGATAGATACCTTCACAGCATCGACACCAACGTTCTGGAGTCTGCGACTAAGGTGATAGTTGCATTTCATGCCCAAGACTGTCACTCCAGCCGAGACCAGGTTATGACGAGCGTCTGCGTTGCCCTGAGCCGCCACCTCCCTCCACCCCTCCTCCCCCACATGTGCAAACACACATATACTTCACTCTGGGGGCCGTTCATCCAGCCTCAGGCACTTACCAGCAGAGCAAAAGCCACCCCTCTTGCCTCCCCTGCTAGGCTGTGCTGCCCGTTTTCCCATTTTTCCTATCAGAGCCCCTCTATGCCCTACTCTCCACACTGCAGATCCACCTGTGTGGACCATATCAAAGGGCCTCTGGGTCTAGCCAATGGAAAGGCCTAGCAGGAGACGGGGAGATAGGAGGTTGGGGTGCTCCCTTCCAGCAAAGTCACGTTGAGCTGGTTGCTTCCCACCACGGACGGCCCAGCTCCTGCCAGCCGGTCCTCACCCAGCCTCTCCATCTTGTGGTTCTAGAAACCACTCACTTCAGTCCTGGAGGTGGTAGAAGCTCCCAGCTATCACTAACCCCTGGGTGCTCCCCCCTCCTCTGTGACATCCCTATATCTTGCCTCCACATTTATAAACAGCCCCTTTACTAGTCCTCCTCAAATGAGCCAGTGGAAAGATCCCTTCCAGAGCCTCCCCCCTACACCTCCCTCCACCCCACCTCTAACGATACCCTGCAGACAGTCTCGCCTTGCCCGAGAACCCCGTTCCATGTCTTGCTCGCCCACCTGCTCGCCCACCCTCCATGCCTCTGCATCACCTCAAAGCAGCCTCTGCATCACCTCAAAGCAGCCTCTGCAGCCCCACCTGTGGTTCCCTCCCGTCAGCCCCCTCCCCCACCGACGCACCCCGCTGTGCTGGAAGGGTGAAGGCTTCCTGCACCACCACCATTGTCATCCCCTCAACCCTTGCTGGGAATGTCTATGTACCACATAACATGCACCAACTACCTCATCAGCTCTTTGCAGAAACTCTGTAAAGCGGCCATGATTATTGGCCCCATTTTGCAAATGAGGAAGAAACCCTTGGCTTTCCAACTTCCGTGCTCATCCAAGGTTCTCCAAGGGCAGCGTCTTCCCAACTCCTCTTGGCTTAGCCAATTCCTACCCATCCTTGGCAAATCCACAGCACTCCCTCCAGAAACCTTTCCATTCCGGCCTGACCACAGTGAACTTTCCTTTACACACTCATGCAGCATCCAGCTACTTTGCTCAGCTCTGAGGCATCCCTTTTGAGTTGCTGTTAGGAGCAGTTGCCGATTGACTATTCACTCACACGATGGGGTTCACCCGCACAGAGGCTGGGGAAGCACCAAAGAGATGGGGAAAGCCAGGCTGGGGCCAGGTGTAGTCAGGGAATGCCTCTCTGGAGAGATAATGGCCAAGCTGAGAGCTGACAGGCCAACAAGAAAGACTTAGGAAGATAGCTTTCTGCAGAGGGAACAGGATGTGCAAAGGCCCTGGGGCACTTAAAAGAATTACCTATGGTTTCATATAGCCCACTGATTCTCAACGAGGGGCAGTTTAGCAATGTCTGAAGATGTTTTTGGTTATCACAAGTGTGTTGGGGGAATACTACTGGCATCTAATGGTAGAAGCCGAGGATGCTGCCAAACATCCTACAATGTGTAAGACAACCCCCATCACAAAGAATTAGCCAGTCCAAACATCAATAGTGCCAAGGTTGAGAAACTGATAAATCAACAGTAGCAGCAGCATCTGGGAGCTTACTAGAAAAGCACATTCCTTGGTCCTTCTCAGACCTGCTGAATCAGAAACTCAGCGGGGGAGGGGGTGGTATAACAAATCCCCCAGGGAATTCCAAGTCTCTCCGTGTGAGAACCACGGGTACAGCATTGGTTCTCAGCCCCAGCTAGGGATTGCAGTCACAACTCACGGCAACCAGCCTCTACCCCCAGGGCTCCTGAATAATGAGTCTAAGGGCGCAGGCATGGGTATTTTCTGAAAGTCTCCAGTTGCCAGGGTTGAGAACCACTGAGCTAAACAAAGAGGTCAAACACAGAGAAAAGAGAGACATCTATGAGGACCAGAGCAGCAGGGCCTTAAATCACATGCTAAGGAGTGTGGACCATATGGGGAGGGCACTGGGGAGCCATGGATGGGTGTTAAGCAAGGAAGTGGCTCTCCCAGATGGTTTAGAAAGATCTCTGCTTGCAGGGAGAAGGCTGGATGGGACAGGAAGAGGCTGGAGTGGAGAGACCTGAGAGGAGGCTGGGAGCTGATGGTGGCCTGAGTTGAATTCTATCCCTCCAAAAAATTCGTGGAAGCCCGAACCCCTAGTATCTGTGAATGTGGCCTTCTTTGGAAATAGGGTCTTGGCAGATGTCATCAAGCTAGGAAGTCATGCTGTGTTAAATCCAAGGACCTTATAACAAGAGAGAGGCTTGGAGGCATACAGAAGCACACGTACATGCACACACACACACACACACAGAACAAAGACGGCCATGAGAAGACAGGCAGTCACTAGGGTGATGTGTCTACAAGCCAGGAAATGCCAAGGATTGCCAGCAACCACCAGAAGATCAAAGAGGCAAGGAAGGATTCTTCCTTAGAGCCTGCGGAGGGAGCATCGCCCTGCCAACAGAAGTGGTCCAAAGCCCAGAACAACCACCAAGGGGGATCAGGCCCCAGACAAACTCTCCTCCAGGCCAGCTGCTGGCCCCTGAGGGCGGCTGTGAGCCCGGCGCCCCTGCGAGGCAGCCCAGGTGCACAGCAGCTGTCTGCACTGGCTGGGACTGGCAGGGCAGGTGGAGGGCAGGAAGGAGAGCCAGCGTGAGACGGACCGACCTGGAGCCTGGCGGGAGAGATCCCCTGTGTCCTAGAGGTCTGCGGAGCTTCAGGAGACCATGTCGCCCATTCTCAAACTGGACAAGGATCCCCCAGCCACACCAAGCACTACCTACTGAGTAGGTAGCCTCGACCAGAGAAAGCTTTCTTCGCTCCTCTCCCCCAGTAGGGGTTGCAATGATGAACCTCGGGGCAGACGTGCCGAGGTGTCACCCGGCCTCCGTGACCCCCCACCGGGGTCATTGCAATGACCTTCTAACTAATCTCCTGCTTCTGGCCTTGACCCCCTCGGGTGCATTCTCCACACAGCAGCCAGAGTGATCTTTTCAAAATATAAGCTCAATCTTGTCACTCCTCTACTCAATAACCACTACCACCACCCCATAACTGCCATCCCTTCAGGAAGCCGAAGTCTTTATGACATCCCACAAGGTTCTGCATGATCCAGATTCAGGCTAACTTGCTGACCTCACCTCCCCCTCCCACTCACTGCCCCAGACACACTGACTTTCTTGATTTTTCTTAAACAGGCACATGCCTGGCTCAGGGCCTTTGCACACACAGTTCAAGCTGCCTGGAATGCCTTTCCCACAGATATTGGAAAATATCACACCCTTGCCTCCTTCAAGTCTTTATTCAAATGACATCTCTCTTAAGTGCTCACAGGGCCACCCTACTGAAAAGTGTAACTCTCTGCTTTATCACCTCCAATCCCCTCACCTCGCTCTTTTTTAAATAGGTGGCTTTGCCTCCTAAACTTCTATGCTATTGGTTTGTTATGTTTCATGTTTCTCACTGGAATGAGAGCTCTGGTGGGCAGGGCTTTGGTCACTGACGTGGCCGCAGTTCCTGGTATACGGCCTGGCACAGAACAGCACCCAATGAAATCCACTGATTGAACGAATGATCAAACCCTCCATTTACTGAGTGACCACAGCATGCCAGGCCCTGAGCTATCTTACTCCATCCTTCAGACTCCAGAAGGATGGTGCAAGAAAGCCACCCCTTCCTTTATATGCTAGAGATGAGGAGGCCAAAACTCAGAGACGGGAGGTGACTTACCCGAGGCCCCTCATCTGGTAAGGGTGAGGCCACCATCGGCACCAGCTGGAAACCAGGCATAAGAACGGGGGAGTCTGGCCTTTCTATGCACCTAACTCAGAGCTGTGCCTAATTCTGAGACCAAATCTGTCTCATCTCATTTAATTAACACAGAATGGTGGTTAAGCACCTACTCTGTGCCAGGATGTGTTCTGGGGATTCAGTATGACATGGAGTCCCTTCTCTCCGGAACTAACAGCTTTGTGGGATGGAATGTTGTTCTCCAGATCCCCTGTGTGGGATGATGATGATGATGATGATGATGATGATGACAATAGCTAACTGTCACTGAGTACCTACTATGTGTCCCGCCCTACATGAGAGATTTATCCGCACTCCCTTAATCCTTCCAGCACCCCTTCGAGGTGAGCACTATATTGTCCCTACGGAACAGAGGAGGAAATCAAGGCACAGAGAGGGATAGGGTCTCGTCCAAGGCCACACAGCTGGTAAGTGAAAGGGGAAGCCAGGAGTCCCACCCAGGCAGCTGACTGCGGGAACCCTCTCCCCCACTCGGCCCCTGCCTTTCCCTGGGGCATGCGGGTGAGTGAACAAAGCGAGCGGTCCAACCCACTGCGAAGTTATTTGCAGTGATAAATAACACGTGTAACAGAAGTTTATACAAATCGTTAGTGGAGGATTTACGTGGCGAAGGCTGGGGGCAATGGCCTGTGACCGGTACTTGTAGCTGTTAGCACTCTGCAAAATGACAGCGGCGTTGTCCGCTGCAGCCCTGCAGCTCGCCCCCGTGGGCGCCTGCAGCCCAACACACCTGGAGGCCGGCAGCCACTGGCTCTGGGGCTCCGGGCACAGTGCTCCCCGGAAGGACTATCATGGGCCCGGCCAAGGGGGGTAAGGGGAGGGGGTGAGTCCCCTCAAGACAGCGCCAACCAAACGCTGAGGGGGTGGGTGGGGAAGAGAGCGCACAGGACTTTGAGCGAGCACGGGATTCATTCATTCATTCGCTGATCCAACATTTATTGAGCACCTACTATGTGCTATGCTATGGAATCTAATATGAGCAAAGCCAGCTGAGTTGTTGCCCTCATGGGGCTTGTATCCTAACGGAGGAGATGAGATTAAAATCTAACCATGGAAATAGGAGAGGCACACGGCTGCATGAGTGTATATAATGAATGGACTGGACTCAGAGCAAGGGAGACATGCAGGGGGAGGGGAGAATTTTGCATGAAGAAATAATGCTTGGGGCGCCTGGGTGGTTCAGTCGTTAAGCGTCTGCCTTCGGCTCAGGTCATGATCTCAGGGTCCTGGGATCGAGCCCCGCATCGGGCTCCCTGCTTGGTGGGAAGCCTGCTTCTCCCTCTCACACTCCCCTGCTGGTGTTCTCTCTCTCACTGTGTCTCTGTCAAATAAATAAATAAAATCTTTAAAAACCAAAAAAAGAAACAATGCTTGATCTGAGGTTCAAGAAAGTAGAAGGTGGAAAGCCCCTGAAGTAGGCCAAGGGAACAGCATGGGCAAAGGCCCTGTGGCAGGATCAAGTTGCCAAGAGATGGCTTGTATGCCAGAATCTCAATGACTAAGGGAGGAAAAGGTAGAGAGATGGGTTTGGAGAGGTAGGCAGGGGTAAATCTCATGAGGCTTTGTGGGTCCTTCTACAGATTATTAGCACTAAAACAAGTGGAAAGGACAGGATATGCACTAACTTGATCAGATCTGCACTTTCTAAAATACTTCTGCAGTGGAACAGTGGACTAGGAGGTGGGGTGGCCTGACGGACTCGAGGAAACCATTGAGGAGACTCCTGTGGTCATCACATTAGTGGCTGGCTATTTGGCTGAGTCCTTGGAGGATTCGGTTCAAATCTCAGCTCTGACACCAGCTCAGTGGTCTCCGGCAATGAACTTTCTCTTCTTGAGGCTCAGCGGTACCATCTGTAAACTGGGGATAACACAATATGCCGAGCATGGAAAAGATGGGATAAAATAGGAAAACTCACAGCCCATCAGAGGAAAGGAAATCAGGAGCAGCTACTTGGACTCCAGGTAAGGACTGTGCCCCTTCCTCTGCCCCACTACTCTCTCATTTCATCGTAGAATAATCTAAGCCCCTCCCCTTTTTTCCTTTCTAAGAGATCTGCAGGGGACAATATCCTCCTCAGAAGATGCAACCTTGAAGTACGTGGCCATCGGAGGACCAGATGTTTTGAAAGGGTCATCAAGCTCTGAGGTTTGATCATTCCTTAGCTGGGCATTCAAGGCTTCCCACAACCCAGCCCCAGCTCATAACCCCCAGGGGTGGACAGAAATGGGGAGGAGGTAGGACTGGACCTATGGCCTGGCAGACCATGGTGGGGACTTTTTTGTTTTCGCTTTTTCCTAAATGTAACAGAACCTAGTAAAGAGTTTTCAGGAGGAGGGAGATGGAATCAAATTTCTGAATTTGTAATTTAACATGATTACTCTAGCCACAGGGTGAATAGGTTGGAGAGATGCAAGCCTGGAAAAGAGGGGGTGGAAATGGAGAAAAGTGGACAAATGCGAGTTGAGATTTGCAGTTAGAACGGATGGAATGAGGCTGGGGGGCTGGTGTGTGAGGTGGAGGCAGGGGATACAGAGAGGAGCCGGGGCGACTTCCCGGATGGTGCTTGAGCACTTTGAGTCCAAGATGTTCATATCCAGCACGGTACCCAAACCTGGTGCATACGAGGTGCTCAGTGTCTGGCCTTGCAATGAAATGACACAATGGAACCCAAGGCTTCCTGGGCAGGTGTTTCTTAATGGAGGTAATGCCATCTCCAAGGGCAGTTATGGAAGGGTATGGTGATGGGAACAGCCTTTTCTATTATCCTGCTCCGTTGGTTCTCCTCAGGGGGATATTTTGCCCCCTCACGGGACACTTGGCAATATCTGGAAGTATTTTTGGTTGTCACAACTTGAGTGGGAGATGCTACTATCTAGCACCTAGAGGCCAGGGACACTGCTAAACATCTTTCAATGCACAGGGCAGCCCCCCACCCCCAACAGAGAATTATCCAGCCCAAAATGTCAATTGCACCAAAGTTGAGAAAGCCTGTCCTAGAGATTGGGAAGGATTAAATCACCCATTCTGGATATGAAATGCCCAGGACAGTCCTATGCCAAGAACAGTCCCAAGTCCTTTGAAGATTTCAAATGCCCTTTCTGGACATTCATAGAGGCAAAATTCCTACTCAGTAATTATCTGAGCCTAGAATTTACACCCATCTTAAATATAGCAAAATCTTTTTTTGTACCGTTTTCCTTTACATGGGATTTTCCTGAAATGCAGCAGCATTGTGAATTGGAGGAAGGCAGTACTTTGCTTTATCCAAAATTCTATCAAAAGTTGTTTTGCATTTTGGGAAATCCAGACATTTGTCTCTAAGCTGCTCATGGTATGTGAGTTGCTGCCACAACACACCTGTGTTGGTCGACATTTGCAGCAGTCCCACTCGTGGTGATGGCACCCATACATATGAATATACTAATTTGGCTCTTATTTCAAAATGTCAAATATAGAGAAAAAATGTCGACAATATTCAACTGAATATTTGTCTGAAATCTCAACTTATTCATTATAAGTAGGTACAAGCATCAGACTGCTTCATTATGTCTCCTGGCATATAGTGGTTTCTCGATAATTTACATATTGAAATAGATATTATTTTATTATAAATTGCTTTCATTTTATTCTTCTTTTATATTACAGTTAAGGCATTATATTGATTTTTTTTGGAAATTACGTGTGTATGAAGATGAAATGCATGAATTTCATTTCAGAATAGTAAAGTGGGTGTTATAAAATATATGTAATGAAGAGAGAGTATTGGGTCTACTAGAGTGGAGACCCACAGTCCTAGACTAGTTCCCATATTGATGAGGGACCATTGGCATTTAAAGTGCAGAAGACAGGGACACCTGGGAGGCTCAGTTGGTTAAGCGTCCAACTCCTGATTTCAGCTCAGGTCATGATCTCAGGGTTGTGAGATTGAGCCCCGTGTTGAGCTCTGTGCTGGGTGTGGAGCCTGCTCGAGGTTCTCTCTCTCCCTTTCCTCTGCCCCTCCCCCACATACATACACTCTCTCTCTTTCAAAAAAAATAGAAAGGAAAGGAGGGAGGGAGGAAAGAAGGAAGGGAGGAAGGAAGGGAAAGGGGGGGAAGGAAAGGAGGGAGGGAGAGAGGAAAGAAGGAACAAACGAACGAATGAGAAGGCCAAGACTCTAGATAAACTGCAATTCACAGACAGTCCCACTCAATAAAGATTGCCCTGAGTCCTATATGAATTTTAAATGTTCTACAGAACACTCTTGAAGGCAAACCTCTGTTTGTAATCACCTGAGTCTAGCTACTTTATTAGTCAGTTTTTGCTGTATAACAAATAATCCCTAAAGTCTCAATGGCTAACAAGCATTTATTTCTTTTGCTCACAGGTCTATAGGTTGGCTGCACTTGACAATAGGCTGTTCTGCTTGACTCTTCTCCATAGACCAGCATCTACCTGGGCATGCCATTCTTAAGCAAATAGCAGGAATACAAGAGACCAAGTCAAACCACACAGTATATTTAAAGTCTCTGCTTGCATCATGTCTGCACACAGGCCATTGGTCAAAATAATTCACATGGCAAGTCTAATAACAATGGGATGAGGAAATAAATCTCATCTCCAGTGGAAGAAGCTGTAAAGTCACATGGCAAAAGGGTATGTGTATAGGGGAAAGGTGGAAAAAATTAGGAACAATAATTCAGAATCAATAATTAGAATCAATAATTCAACCTAACTCTGTTTTACATCTAAACACAAGTTACAGTCACAGCTCTTTTTTTCCCCATGCTTAATAAAAGCTTCTTGGACAAATGCTTCCACCACAGAATGTAAAAATGGCAAAAAACATTTTTTTCTGAAAGAGGAAAGACATGGGTAACCGATTTGTCCCAAACCTCTCAATTCCTGTATTAAAAACTTACCACGTGCCAGACATTATGTATGAGATATTTTTGTCCTCATGACAACCGATGATTGTCTTCTTTTTATGGAAGATAAAACAGAGGCTCAGAGGGGTCAAGAAACTCTCTCAGTGTTGCACAGCTCATGAAGGTTGGAGCCAGCATCCAAACGTACACACGCATGACTCCGAAGCCAGCATGCTTTCTATTTCATCAGGGCATCACTCTGCGGGTTAGAAGAATCAACGCTGACCCAATCCCTCCCAGGAACCCTCAAACATTGAACTAGGACTCTGACATTGGCTTGAGTCGCTTCTAGTTGTGCAAGGCAAGTTGAGTAACTGGGACATGTGACATTTATTTAGTTACATATCTCTGGTGGGAGGTTTTGGGGGCCATTAATGTAGTGTGTCTGCATGGCTAGTTTACATGCTACTTCTTGTTATTGCTGTCTCTATTCCATGGCCCTCACACTCAATTTCAATTCAAAGTTTGGCAGTCAAGGTGTCAGAGCTAAAAAATGGGATGGCCTCCCTCCGAAATGAAATAATTTTGTTGTTCAGTTCCGAGCGATTTTGTAATTTCATGCTTGTGTATGATAATTTTATGCTGTCCTGCCTCACGTAACTCAGTTCTGGCAGATCCTGACAGGTGATAAATACAATCTTTTCCACCCCGCATGCGACAGGCTGGTGCGAGGGGGGAGAAAAAAAACGGCAATTTCACATCTGAGGCCAGTGCAGAACTGCAGGCAGAGACAGCCCCGTTCTTTCATAATTTCACGCCTGAATTCCAGTCGGCGCCACCTCTGTTGTGGCTGAAGGACCCACGGGTCAAGGGAGACTTTCTGAAAATAGAATGGTGTTGGGCAGGGGCCTGGGCATTGGCAGGAGGGGAGGGACGAGGAGAAAGTTATGACTTTGGGCCCGCCCTGGGCTGGCGATGTTCAATTTATGGCTCTGCTCCCTGCTTGTGCGCCCTCCTCTGTGTATTCCTACCAAATGAATGCCTCTTGGAGGAATTATTTTTGCAAATCTGTTAAACATTTGAAAGATAGCCATTCCAATAAAAAGAGGGGGAGGGAGGGAGGAAGGGATGGAGAGATAGAGAAAGAGAAAGACTGGGGGAGCAGAGGAGTCCTTAACCTTTATCACCACAAGCTGCGTTTTTTGTTACTGCTCCCTGGTATTGTTTTCGAAGACAATGTTTCTCCTCCTGAGAACGAATGCATCAAAACAATATTTAGGAAATGCCAATGGTACAGAGGCGGTTGTGATGGTGGTTGATGGAATGGAGGTAGAGGCAGCAGAGTTGGATAACAAGGAGGGAGAAAAGTGCCCTTAATCTGGCACTGTGGGCTTGAAGAACAGTCGCACCTCCCTCCCTTCTCCCGCCTTCTTGCTGGGGAAAAGCAAGGAGCTACTTTGGCTTACACTAGGAGAAGCCCAAGGAATGGCTCCTCTGTAATAATAACTGTTAAGAACAACTACAATTTCTAAAACTAATGATGTAATGTATGGGGATTAACATAACAATAAAAAAAAAGAAAAAAGAAAAGAACAACTACAATTTCTCGAGTGTCAACTGTGTGACAGACAAGGTATAGGGCATTTGCATGTCGGTTTTCTCCCAATGCCTCTAGAGACTACAAGGACACCCACTTTACAGATGAGGAAACTGAGGCTCCAAAGTCTAACTTAGTTGGCCAAAGTCACTGTATCAATATTCTGGGGCTGCCATGACAAGTTACAACAAACCGGGTGACTTAGGTGAGCAGAAATGTATTGTCTCATGTGTTCTGGAAGTTAGAAGTCTGAAACCACGGTGTCAGCAGGGTTGGTTCCTTCTGGAGACGCTAAGGGAACATCTGTTCCATGCCTCTCTCCTAGCTTCTGGTGGTTGCCAACAATCCTGGTCTCATGGACACATCACTGCTATCTCTACCTTCATCTTCACATGGTATTCATTTTCGCATGTCTGTTCCTCTTCTCTTCCCTTCTAAGTAACTTGTCACTAAATTCAGGGCTTGTTCCAATCCAGGATGATCTCATCTCAAGGTCCTTACCCTAATTATATCTGCAAAGAGCTTTATTCCAAATAGGGTCACAGTCTGAGGTGCCAGGAAGACATATATTTGGAAGGAGCCACTCTTCACCCCACTGCAGTCATACAGCACCAAAGTGGTAGAACTGGCTGGGGCCACTGGGATCAACTGCCTTCTACCATGGGCTTCTCACGCAGCAGAGAATGGTGGGCGGATGGCTGCTCTGCCAGCAGGGGAGAGCTTGGTTAAGAAGAACATGGCTGGCTTCAGAATTCCTCATCCATGTTCAGAAGGCACATTGTGTTTTGTCCCATTGTGAGACTTCTAGGTTGGACTTGGGGTCCTTTGAAATCAGATTATGATTTCCATGCATCTTAGAACTGGACGAGATCATCAGGGTCTCACAGATGCCAGACCACATTCACTAAACCAAATATGGAGTCTTCTTGAGGACCGCCAGAGGACATGAGCACTGGTGTCTACTGGGATAGTTTTATGGCCCATTACAAAGCTCCAACAGCTATCTTAGCTTGAGGTAGGCATTATGGTCACCATGTAGGCACATGAGAAAACAGAGTGTCCTGTTGTTTTGTTGTTCAGTTCCAAGCTGACATGAGGACCTTTGACTGGAGGCATCTGGTGTTAAGAAAGCAAAAAAAACAGATTTGACCCAGGTCTGTCGAATTCCAAAGACCCGACTCTTCTCAGCCCCAACAGACTGAGCCACTTTCTTGAGCTCAGAGCTTCCCAGGCAAATAGAGGTCACAGGGGAACTATGCTCTCAGAAAGTCTACCTGGACCTCCTCTCCTTCCAATGCATTTCTCTAGTCTGTGAAGATATGTCCACATCCATGATTCCACCTGGAGCCCAGGGACATTAACCCCCTTAATAGTGATGCAGATGATCATGGCATCATTGTTCCTGTGCTACAGATGGAAAATGAAGGCTTGGGGGCTGGAATTGGGGAAATAGCAGTGGGCAGAACTGTTATAATCCCTGCCTTCATGGAGCTTATAATCTAATGGGGAAAACAGAAGATAAAGAAGTCAACAAAGAGGTTGTTCTGAATCATGATAAATGCCATAAAAGATTCATGAACTGGGTGCTGATGTAGGGAATACTTGAGGAGGTAGCTGGGGGAAGGCTCTCCAAGAAGTGATGGTTAGCTAAGATCAGAAAGATGAGTGGCAGCCAATAGTTGGGGTTGGGGGCATCCCCTCCCAGAGTGAATAGCATCTGAGAGGACCTGGGGTAGGGAAGATCTTAGCATGTTCAAGGAAATAAAGAAAGCTGATGTATTAGAGCACGGTAACTATAGGGAAGGAGAAGCAGAATGATGTCAGGGGGATGTCAAGGGCCTCCAGATCAAGGGCAGGAGTAGAACCCCATCCATGTGGAGCCACTGAAACATTTCAACAGGGGAAGACAGGATTTGACTTAAGTTTCTTAGAAGAGTGCTGCACTGTGCTGGTGGATATAAGATTGGGGCAGGGGCAGGGGCAGGGCAGGGCAGGGGCAGGAGTAGAAGAAGCAGGGGGACAGGAAGGAAACTCTCTGCCTCCAAGGATGAGATGATGATTGCTTGGACCAGGGTGGAGTACCGAAGGTAGCCAGATGTGGTCAGATTCCAGAGAGATGCAGAGATGTATCTGCAGACAGAACTGATAGTACCTGCTAATGGATTCATTCGATGTTCAAAGGATGGGGAACAATTCACACAGTTCAGCCCCACCAGACCTGTCATTTTCTTGAGCTCAGATGAAAGCTTTCTCCTTATACTCCTGGGTTTCTTAGAAAACTACTTTTTCCCCAAATACTGGAATTTCCATAACAAAAGCCTTGCTCCAAACAACTTCATACCTAGAGTTTTGTAAGTGATGCACAGTGATCACAGGGAAGTCCCTAGTAGCTCATGTCTGTGTGCTGTGTGGACCCTCAAACCTGGACAGAGAGAAGGGCTCTCTCTTGCCCAGAGGGACAGCCACAGATTTTCCAGAAACCCCTGCAGGAAGTGGTATCGTGGAGATGGACCATTTGGAAGTCTCCCTTATAAATGAGCTTTAAGATGTCTGGGCACTTTTCCTACAAATGAGCTTTATTCTCTCTTTTGGGAAAGTCACAAGTAAATCCATTCTTGTCACCTCTCTTTTGGGACAGTGAGCCCTTTCAGGATTAAAGTCTTCTGCAGGAAGCCCACCCTGCCCCACCCTAAATCATTTCATGGTCATAAGTAGGCTTGACCCTCCAGAGCTCTGGAAATTTGTGAGCACATTAACCACAGGGTCCCATATCATCACAGCGTCATTTGGAATCAGGTGATCTTGAGTGTCTAACTTGAATAGATCATTGAGAATATGAGCAAACTGAGGTCTAAAATGGCCCAGTTATTTGTCCAAAGCTACACTGCAGGTTCCCACATGAAAAGGACAAGAAGACAACAGCCTTGGAAGCCATCTGGGAAAGAGGCGTTCTAGAGAGCCTATCAGTATATAAACAGTAATATCCCGTCTTAGTCAACACTGCATCCCCAGATCATAGTACAGAGGCTGCATTGAGTAGGATCCACCGGTATTTGTTGAAGGAAACATTACATTTACTGAGGACTTACTCATAGGTATTGAGTCTCCATCCCTGCTTTCCAGATGTGCATACCCTGAGCATAAAGAAGGGAAGGAATAGAGTTGGAATTTGAACCCCATCCTCCTGGCCCCAGAGTCTGCATTCATACTGCCATCACCTCCCCTGGAAGCAGAGCTCACTTACCAATCCACAAAGCATTTGATGGTTATTTCAGCTAATTTGTGAGGTGCAGTTACCACCTTCTGTGGGTTATATAGAGCCCCAGCTAAATGAGCACAATGCAGAGTGGGAGGACCATGTGGCCAACCAGCCCTGAAGTCAAGACATGAGGCCTCAGACTGCCACTTCCTGGCCATGCCTTCCCTGGGGCCTCAGTTTCTGTACCTAGAAGTATGGTGGGGAAAAAATGGTTGCCTTGTCACATAAATGTGCTGTAACCATACAAGGAGATAGTGGAGGAGAAGGGTTTCACCAACTGGAAAGTGCTCTGTTCAGGAGTAGAACTTGATTATTTTGAAAATCCTTTTGCAACTTGAGGTTCTCAGACATGCTGTTTCCTGGGCCCTGTCCCACCCCAACCCTATCACCTGGCAAACTCTGACCTCCCTTTCAGGACTGCAGTGAAGTAATCTCTTCCTCCAGAAGGCCTTCCTAAAACTTCCAAACTGGGCCAAATTTCCTATTGTGGGCCCTTACCAAATGCTGTATGTCGCCTCCAAATTGACCTGACATTTCTACACACTTTATCATTGTCTAACTCCCCATGACAAAATAAGCTTATGAAGCCAAGATCATATCAGCCTCAACCACACCATATATCCATTTATTCGCTGATTGAGGAATTGTGTATTGAATGGGTACTCTTCTAGAATGAGCGATGCAGTGGTCACAGAACAAAATGAGCTAGTATGTGGGGAGACAGATTATAAACAGTAAACATAACAGTGTACTGGCAGGTCATGATAAGTGTTATGGAGAAACATACAACAAGATAATATAATTCCTTGTTGACCAGAAAGTGATCACAATGATTTGCTTACTCATTCAGTGATCCTACTTGCTGTGATATCCTTCAAGAAAGATGAAAAAATGTTCATCATCATTAGCCATCAGGGAAATTTAAATCAAAACCACATTGAGATACCACTTTATACCAGTTAGAATGGCAAAAATTGACAAGGCAAGAAACAACAAAGGTTGGAGAGGTTGTGGAGAAAGGGGAACCCTCTTACACTGTTGATGGGAATGCAAGTTGGTACAGCCACTTTGGAAAACAGTGTGGAGGTTCCTCAAAAAATTAAAAATAGAGCTACCCTATGACCCAGCAATTGCACTCCTGGGTATTTACCCCAAAGACACAGATGTAGTGAAAAAAGGGCCATATGCACCCCAATGTTCATAGCAGCAATGTCTGCAATAGCCAAACTGTGGAAAGAGCCGAGATGCCCTTCAACAGATGAATGGATAAAGAAGATGTGGTCCATATATACAACGGAATATTATACAGCCATCAGAAAAGATGAATACCCAACTTTTACATCAACATGGATGGAACTGGAGGAGATTATGCTAAGTGAAATAAGTCAAGCAGAGAAAGTCAATTATCATATGGTTTCACTTATTTGTGGAACATAAGGAATAGCATGGAGGACATTAGGAGAAGGAAGGGAAAAATGAAGGGGGGGAAATCAGAGGGGAAGATGAATCATGAGAGACTATGGACTCTGAAAAACAAACTGAGGGTTCTAGAGGGGAGGGGGAGGGGGGATGGGTTAGCCTGGTGATGGGTATTAAAGAGGGCACGTTCTGCATGGAGTACTGGGTGTTATACGCAAACAGTGAATCATGGAACACTACATCAAAAACTAATGATGTAATGTATGGTGATTAACATAACATAATAATAAAAAATACTAATGATGTACTGTATGGGGACTAACATAACATAATAAAATAAAATTAAAAAGAAAGATGTGTCTAATTTGTTCAGTTCTGTTACCTTGGTGCCTGGCATAGGGCCTGGCACATAGAAGGTACTAGATAAATGTTTGATGATTTAATGAATGAATGGATGAAAATGAATAAATGAATCAATCAACCAGTCAATAGATGAATGAATAAATGAAAAGATGGATGGATGGATGGATGGATAGATGGATAATGGATGGATGGGTGGATAGATGAGTGATTGGATGGGTGGATGGTTGGATGGTTGGATGGATAGGTGGGTGGGTGGATGAGTGGACTCAACTATGCAATCCCCCAAATATGTCAATATTCTGATCCCTGGAACCTGTTAGTGTCACATTATGCAGGGATGTAGATGTGATTAAGTTAAGGATCTTGAAATAAGGAGAGTATCCCAGATTTTCCAGGTGGACCTGATTTAATCACAATATTGTTATAAGAGGGAGGCAGGAGGGTCAGAGTCAGGGGAGGAAGTGATGTGAAGACAGAGGTTGGAGTGATGTGCTTTGAAGAAGGAAAAAGAGGCCACAAGGTAAAGAATCCAGGCAGCCACCAGAAGCTGAAAAAAGTCAAGGAAACCAATTCTTCCCTTAGAGCCTCCAGAAAGAACCAGCCCTGCCCACACCTTGATGTTAGCACAGAACTATAAAACTCCCAACCTCCAGGAGTGCAAGAAAATAAATGTATGTTGTTTTAAGCCACTAAATTCATGATAATCTGTTACAGCCATAACAGAGAACTAATACAGATATGTAGATAAATGGGTGGTGGATGGATGAATGGTTGCATGGGTGGTTGGAGGAGCACCATGCATGGACAAAGTATAGAGTAGGAACATAAACCTGATCCTGGGTCACCAGAATCTTGGAACTTAGAAGTCGCCACTGGAATAAACAAAAGCTGAATTTTTTTCCCACAAGAGAAAAACCCTAGCAAGGTGGTCCAGGGCAACTTCATAAATACTCACAACAATAAGGATTGACATCAAGTCATGAATGGTGGCTTGATAGCAGGTGTATATGCAGCCAAGTCTTATCACAGTCTCAAGACCTACATCTCACAGATGACTGTCCATGCACACCAGTCATCAGTGCATCCTCTCTCCTTGGTGCCATCCTCCTGACATCAGCCTGAGGAGTGTGGGGTGGTAAGAAAGGGGCCAGGTTTGGTATCAGACAACCAGGTGACTCCCGGCTCTGCCATCTGCCAGCTGTACAGGTTTGGGTGATTTGCTTTTCTCTAAGCTCGGTTCCCTGTGGCCAGACTGGAGGAACTAATTGCAACCTAACAGGGCGATTGGGGTATTAAATGTGATGCAAAGTGTCAAGTGCTCCTCCTAGGCTGGGCACACAGTAAGTGTTCAATTAGCTGCAGATATTCTGCTGCTACATCACCGTTTACTTAACCCATCCCTTATTGGTTCCATTTGGGCCACTTCCAATTCTCGCTCTATTTTAAACACCACAACAGAAATGCCTGTAGTTAGTTACTGTTTTGCATGCACCCATGATTAATCAATCCCCTAAGGTAAAAGCTCCGGAAGTGAAAGTTGCTGAGCCAAAGGAAATGAACACTTTTATGACTTTTGATACATAGAGCCAAAAGGTAGACGAGACCCCTTGTAAATACCATTCCACAAGCATTAGTGAATGTTGGAGTTGCCAGATTTAGGGTTGGTCCCTTTAAGATCCAAAACACAGTCCAGATATTTTTAGATCAACTATTTTGTTGATCTATTTCCTTATTGTACAGATGGGGAAAACTGAGGCCAGAGAGGGGTAAGGACTTGCCCAAGGTAAGACAGGTGGAATAACAGCAGTGATTTAAAAAACAACAACAACAACACTTTCGAAGTCTGGGGATGCTGTGATAAACGCCTAGCAGGTGGTTGACCATCCTCTGCTCGCCACACTTCTCCCGGTTAGGTATCATCATCACCTTTATACAGATGGTGGGTGGGACAGAATGCCCCAGAGAAGTGAAGCACTTAACGCAACTTGACCAAACCCCTAAGGGCTGAAGGTGGGATTTGAACCCAGGCATCCTGACTCCAGAGCCTGTGCTCTAACCACTAAGCTGTATCTACTCCCTGGAATCACTGACTCCGAAATTAAGGGCTGAATGGTCACTAGACTGGGAGGGCAGGGTATGGGGCAGTCTCACAGGGGGATGGGTAGAAGCATTCTCATGGAGTTTGTTCCAATGTGATTGCTCTGAATCCCTCTACCCTCCAGACTCCTGATAAGCCGATAGCCCCAGGCAAGTGCCAGTATGTAAATTTATGCCTAGCTGGACCATAAAGTGGATGGCACTGGCAGCTTCCAAGGTCCCCGGTCCTCCAGGGAGTGGATTCCCAGAACCACCCATGTAAATTTCAGCTCCAAAGGAGTGTTTGCACTTGCAAAGTTCTGCTCTGCCCCAGCACTGCATGCCAGTGGAGGGCAGAAAAGGGAAGCTCCACGAGTTATGGGCTTGCTTTTGTTTGCTCACTTGGGAGTTATCTTATCTTCCTGCAAAGTGGAGGCCACCAGGGAAGTTGTGAAACCTCTGACAGATTATTAAGCAGCTTTGTGGCAAAGCAAGGAGAAGCCATAAAAGCACTTCTACTCCTAACTCTGCCTCTTGCTTGCTGTGTGACTTTAGAAAACTGACTTAACCTCTCTGGGCAACCCCTGTCCCATCTGCAGCAGCAGCATCCCTAACATCCCCACTGGCTCTACACTGCTTCCTTAAAAGGCTCCAGACTCAAGAGCCTCCCTATGTCAAACTCGCCACCAAACCCAGCCTTTGCCAGAAGTAATACACCCCTTGCCACTACCGTGGACCACAGCCTCCGCCCCCTGCACACATCTGGAAATTAACTTCATAACTTCCCATTTCGCCATTGCTCCGTGAGTAGCCATAAATCACCATTGGTTTGGGTTGCATATTTTTATACATCGCCCTTTTAATGTCTCTCAGAAAATATAAATAAAGCATACATAACCATTAGAACACTCCGAATCCTGAAAAGTACATAAGAATTTATTTGTCTCCATGCGGATCATACATATTGTATTAAAACCGCATAAAGGGGTTTAATAAAACGGCAAAAAGAGAGGCAGGAGAGCAGCATCTCAGGCAGCGGGGAGAGGTGGAAGTGATCTTTCTTTGATGCCTGTTAAATGTTCCAGCAGATGAACCCTATATTCTGCCAGGAAATGAGTTTGCCACCGGCCTATTGGGCCTGTCGTAAGAGGTTGGTCTCACCACGGTCATCCCTCTTCCGCGCGCGGCAATACATTACGCCGCCTCAATTTTTCATTCCTTGCTGCCCGAAATGCAAATTTCTTCTCTGTTGTTTATATTAGGTTTTCAAATATATGGAAATCCAGAGATCCGGAGGGAAATGCCAGGGCCAGGGAGGCACTCAATCTGTCTTTCTCCTCTGACTGACTTCTTTCCATCACTTACATGATGTGTGATGGGGGCTGAGTGTGGAGTATGGGGTACCAGGACAGAACGGTGCTCCTCGCAGTAAAGGACATCAGAGGACAGGTTTTGAATTGGGGGCTGCACTTGGAGCCACAAAAGTCTGGAGTGGCCTCATTAAGTGTGGTCGCCAAGCGCCCGCAGTGGACCCACAACTACTCCAGACACCATGGGCAAAGAGATGAGGCCCCCAATCCCTGTCTACGTGGAGACATCAGATGGAAGTTCTTGCGTGTGGCAGTAAGAATATATTGAACATCTACTGCATACCAGGGACAGTGACACACTGACTTCTTAGCCTAAACGTTCATTCTGTTCGTGCACACAGACACAAGGGAAGCATTGGACTGAACATCTCGTCTCATTGTCCCGATCATCCTGCGGCGTGAGTCATCACTTCAATTTGGCAGATGAGAAACAGTGATTTCCTGTAATGTACCCAATCACACAGCAAGGAAGGGTGAAGGTTGAGTTTTGAACTCTGGCCTTATAAGCATCAATGCCCATGGTGTTCTATTCCAGGGATCAGCAAACTCTTTCTGTAAAGGGCCAGATAATAAATACTTTAGGCTTGGGGGGCCGCATGGTCACTGTTGCAATGACTCAACTCTGCCACTGTATTGCGAAAGCAGCCACGACAGATAGGTACACAGATCGGCATGGTTGTGTTACAATAAATCTTTATTTCTAGAAATAGGCAATGGATTGGATTTGGTGTGTGGGCAGTAGTTTGCTGATCCTGCTGTCCCAGGCTGCCCCTGACATGACTGAGAACTCAATGTTCCAGGGTGATTCACCAAGATAACATCTAACGGATGCTGACGTTCCGGGCACCGATTAGGTCTACTAGGAAATTTCATCATTGTCACCATAATATGCATTGTCCTTTTCCCAACCTCAGAGCAACCTGGTGAGGTAGGGATTTTATTTATCCTTATTTATGAAGGGGGAAACAGGCTCAGAGAACACTCAAGCTCAAGTTCACAATTGAGGCAGTAGCCAAGCTGGGATTCAAACCCACTGAGCTACAGACCTTTGCCTGGTGGGGGACAGGTAAGGGGCTTGGGACAGCATGGCAGAGAGCAGAGGCTGTTCTTGTGGTAGCGGGATTGCTCGGGGAGTCAGAGGCAGGACAGAGGCAGACATCAGCTAGGAATGGCCTTCAGCTGCGAGTCTGTGTGGCCAGTGGGAGAATGAGACGCCCTCTCCTCCGGAATGGGAGCACCCTCCCCACCCGCCCTTCACCCAGTGACTGCACTCAGGGAGAACGCTATGTGAGTGATGATGGAAGCAAACGTGGGGGTGATGCTTCCACAAGCCAAGGAACTCCAAAATGGCTCGCAAACCACCAGAAACCAGGGCAGATGCGTGGAACACATTCTCTCTCCACCCTCAGGAGGATTCAACCCTGCCAACACCCTGATCTTAGACTTCTACTTCCCAGAACTGTGGGAGAAAAAGTTTCTGTTCTTTAAGGTGTCTGATCCGGGGTATTTTGTTATGGCGGCCCTAGGCGACCAGTACAGCTTTCCGTGTGGCCAGTATCCCGAGCGCCAGCTCTGAAGGATCCCCAAGGCGTCCAACCTCGATCCCAGCTCTAAGAGGCTGGTTTCCCTTCCTCTGAAACATTAACACGTCCATCCGTACATTGAACTTGTGACCTTGGCAGTCTTGTGTTTTGCGCTCACCAATCCTCCACTGAGGAAATATTTACTGAGTACCCACTGGATGCCGTATCCTTCACTGACTCACTCACAAAAGTGAATTAGCAACTACCATGTGCCGGGCCCTGCAGGTGCAGAGTTGAGAGCCTGATATGCAAGGTCCCTAACCCCATGGAGCTTGGGGACCCTGGTGCATGAGGAGGACACCAGCTGCTGTAACAGGAGAGCCCACAAGTCCCAGTGGTATCACACAACAGAAAGTGTATTTCTTGCTCTCCTGGATTCCAACAGGCAGCAGGATGGGAATGGGGCTCCATCTCCTTCAGCAAGCACTCTTTAGGTCATGCTGCAGGTCAGCAATGAGAGGAGAGAGGGTGGGGGGGTCCCATGTCCTGGAAGTGGTGGACAGCACTCCTGCTCTCATCTCATCGGCTAGCACAGATTCGTCCCACCCCAAAGAGGGGAAGCTGGTGGAACTGCAGCCTAGGGATGTACCCAGAAGGAATGGAGAATGGGTTTGCTGAATGACTAGCTAGTCTCTGCAGTGCTCGGCATCATAGGGTGATAGAGGAAGATGAACAGGACATGACCCCAGCCCTCAAAGAACCCCACATTCTGGGAGGCAAGACGCAAACACAGAGCCCTGGAGTGCCAAGACTAGAGATAGCCTTGAGCCCACTGTCTAGAAAAGCAAGGACGCAGGTCAGAATCACCACTTCCCGGAATGCTTGCTTATGCCTCAGACTAGTCACTGAGGCCAGCTGGCAGAGATTCCGTGACCCCACTCTGGGTCACCAGCATCCCCAATTCAATATAGGATGATGAACCATGGGGGAAATAAATGAGCAGGGTTAAGGACTGCCTACGGGCTAGGAACTAGAATCCTGAACCCTCCTCTGGTCCTCACATCAGCCTCCCTGGGTCTGAATGGTTTCCTCCATTCCATCAACGAGGGAATTAGAGCCCAGAGAGGTGAAGCTACTTGCCCAAAGTCACACAGTGGAAAAGTTGAGAGGTTGAGGCATGATTAGCCTTAGGCCTGCTGGACTCCAAAAAACCTAGTCTCTTTTCTCTGTGTCTCATGGAAAAGAAGTATACTTATGACCAATGAGCACATAAAAAAATGCTCAACATCACCGATCACGAGAGAAATGCAAAACACAACTATAGTGAGATATCACCTCACACCCATTAGGACGGCTTCTACTGAAAACAAATGAACAAACAAACAAAAAACAGGAAATAACAAGTGTCAATGAAGAGGTGGAGAAATTGGACCGTTCACGTATTTCTGGTGGCATATAAAATGTCGCGGCTGCCGCGGAAAATAGTACGATGTTTTTCAAAAAATTAAAAAGGAAATTACCATATGATCCAATAATTCCACTTCTGGAAAGAATGTAAAGCAGAGGGCGCCTGGGTGGCTCAGTTGGTTAGGCGACTGCCTTCGGCTCAGGTCATGATCCTGGAGTCCCGGGATCGAGTCCCACATCGGGCTCCCTGCTCAGCAGGGAGTCTGCTTCTCCCTCTGACCCTCCTCCCTCTCATGCTCTCTGTCTCTCATTCTCTCCCTCGCAAATAAATAAAATCTTAAAAAAAAAAAAAAAAGAATGTAAAGCAGAGACTAAAGAAATACTCACGCATCCCCGTTCATGGCAGCGTTACCACAATAGCTAAAACGTGGAAGCAACTCAGCTGTCCTCAAACGGATGGATGCATAAACAAAATGTGGTCTATACACACAATGAAATATCATTCAGCCTGAAAAAGGAAGTTCTGACACGCGCCACCACATAGATGAACCTTGAGGACTCACGATGCTAAGTGAAATGAGCCAGTCACAGAAGGACAGATACCGTAGGATTCCACTTATGTGAGGCACCTAGAGTAGTCAGATTCACGAGCAGAAACCGGAAGGGGGGCGAGGAGGATAGGGACTTAGTGTTTAGTGGAGACAGAGTTTCAGTTTGGGAAGATGAAAAATTCAGGAGACGGATGGTGGTGGTGCTTGCTCAACACTGGGAACATAGTTAATGCCGCTGACCTTAAAAATGGTTAAGATGATAAATTTTATGGGGTGCGTATTTTAGGAAAATTTAAAAAGAGAAGGAGAGGTGGGGCACTGTCTCTCAAGCTTGTGGATTCAGAAGGGGTGGGGAGGTGGCGGGGGCCCAAGGGCAGAGAATTGGTCAGGAATCCCTACTGAGAGCCTCAAGGCTGACTTGGCAGCTCAGGGCCCTGAGCTGGTGCACCTGCTATCCACGCAGCAGCTACACCTCCATCAAATAGGAACATTAATTGCCTCTTCTTCCTCTTGCTGCTGGGTCTGAAAATGCCCTATAAACCTGAAGTGCTGTTCTCAGCACTTTTGCCATTTTTTTGTGCACCTCTTGGTCAGTGGAGGGCTACATTTCAACCTTGTGGCTGGAGCCGCATGCCTGCCCTCCTTGCCAAAGGCCCCACCACCTTCTAGGAGTCTTGTCACCTGAATTCCATTTCTGTCTTTCATTCACTCAGCGACTGCACTGTATCCCATGAGGGCATGGGAGGGTTCCCCGCATTGCACCCAGACACGGCTCAGCACAGATGTGGGGATACTCAAGGTCCTGTAGCCACTCCCTGGAGCTGGAAATTATAGCAGCACCTCCCTTCAATAGAGCCCTTTCCCCCTTAGAAGGGAAATGGGGGGCGGCACTTTTAGGGAATAAAACACTGAAGCCACGGGAACAGAGGTGACCTCAGCCTGGGGTTAGCAACATAGAGCTCCTCCTCACTCCAAAAATTTCACCCAGGCCCAAAGGCAGGAGTGGGGAGGACTGTGCCTATCTGAACCCCAGTGCCCTCCATTCCGGACCACTCTGCAGCACGTACAGCCCTCCTTCCATTCTGCTTCCCTCCAAAGTGCCCTGGAGTCTTTCATTTATTTACTCCCCCTCTGACAGATACATACTAAGTTTCCATCATGTCAGAACACTGGAGCACCTGCTGCCATTCTGAGGCTCTCCCTAAAGTGCTTGCCAGAGTCTGGCAAGTGGTAAGCCCCCAACACCGGAGTGCTTTCCTCCAGGGAAATGTCACCGTCAGAATTTCTGAGATCACAGGCCACGGATGCCGATATCTCTTTCCCCTTCCTTCCACCTGGGCTCTCTAGATGGATGCCCCCACCATCAGGGTCTTTGGCTCCTGATCTCTGCATGGATCTATCCATCATTAGCCAAGGTCAAGTCGCAGGTGCCTCCAATCATTTCTCAATTATGGGGGGCCCAGCACCATAAAGTGGGCTCTGCTTGGCTCATATTAATTAAATATCACAGGCTCCAGGGAAGGAGCCAGGAAGGGAAGCTTGGCAGCCGGTCCCTCTGGAGTAGCAGCTCCTTCTCGAGGTAAAAACATATTCATTCATTCATTCATTTGACAGATATTTATTAAGCCCAGACTTGTGCATGTGTCAGGCACGGTGCTAGTCTCTGGATATCCAGAGGCAAAAAAAGACTAACATAGATTACACCCTGTGGTGCAGACCCACAAGTGGGAAGGTCCCCAAACTTCAAGACACATATCCATGACCCAGAGTGATAGCCTGCGTAGGAGAGCCTCCAGGCTCAGTAGCCAGGAAGAGGGGATTTGGGGTGAGGGGTACATGACAGTGACCTTCATTTATGAATCCACTAAGCATACACAATGGAGACCAGAGACAGCGTGGCTCAGAGCAGAGAGCACAGCCTCAAGAGTAAGAAGACCTGATTTCTGAGGATTTCTTCAGCCCTATCACTCTGATTCTGTGACTTGCACTTTTGGCACTTCCCTTACCACTATCCAGGAAAAAATATATATATATTCGCTAACTCATGTTGAGCAGCTGCTATGTGTCAGCAGCTGGGCAAATGTGTAATCTCATGGCATCAACGCCACCAGTCTGGAGGGATCCTTCTCTTCCTGCTTGATGCTACACAAATGAGGCCTCAGATGAAGTCATTTGCCCCAAACCTCACAGTGAGAATGGGAACATTGTAGGGCTGCTACTTACATAGAAGAAATAGAGTCTGTTTTGCATCTTTGGCTTTCTATAACTGAAATCTACCTGTCTCTCCATCCCCATTTCTTTTTCCTTCTTCCTTTCTTTCTTTCTTTTTTTGCAAGCCAAATCATTTTTTTCTTCCATAATATGGATTTTATTTTATTTACTTTTTGTAAGACTTTTAATGTAATGTCATGTAACAATATTTTGACCTATGCACCATGCAGCTCCAATACAGATGAAAACTTGATGATCTCCCAAACAACTAAAAATATAGTTAATTGTAGCCCTAATTGTAACTAAATTGCTTGGGGACTCTCAAACATCCATGTATCTCCTTCCCCATTTCTCCCTTCCTTTCTCTGCATTTATTCAGTGAGATAGAGCATGGCAAGCCCCTAAAGCGTGGCCCATGGGAGACACTCAGCAAGTGAGGGCATCCACACGTGTGTCTCCGGATAGTGAACACAAGGCTAGGGAGCCAGCAAAGGCCAAATGCTGGACTCACACTTGCTCATTTGGTTCTTCCAGCAACCAATAAGTGGCCCCACTTGGCCCCGCTTACAGATGGCACTCAGGCTCACAAACAGGAAGCCACTTTCCTAAGGCCTCCCGGTTCGCATGGGACAGAATGGTGGTCCCAGCTTAGGCCTCCCTGACTCCAAAGCCCTGTTGTCTCTACCACGCTGTTGAGGGGAAAGGTCTGGGGTGAGACCAGACTAGTGAAGAGGGAAATGATAGTTCACGTTGCTGGAAGGCATGCTTTGGAGAAAGGCTTCCCCAATTTGTGAATTCATGATGGGAAAAGATGTTTCAACTCCTATCCTGAGCATTCCAAGGTTTAGGATTCCAGCAATGAATGCCCCGGCTGTCCTAATGGAATCTGACTACAGATACAGATAAATCTCCACACCCCCCAGACATCCCTGACCAAATCATGTAAGGGTGACAACTGGAAATAATAGCTAATATTTATTGGGTGTCAGGGGCTGTTCTACATACTTTACTTGGATCGATTTTACCCTCATAACAACCCCATAGGTTAATCACTCTTGTTTTACAAATGAGGAAACTGAAGCACAGAGATTAACATAACTTGTCCATAACTACATGGTGAGATGGTGGCATGGCAGGATCTGAACTCTGGTGCTTGGGGCTGGAGCCCAAAGCCTTAACTTACAGGAAATATCACTTTCTCAAATGCATGGCAGTAGGGAATTAATTGAGTAAACTAGGAGACATCCACCCAATGGAATACTGCACAGCCATCAAAAATAAAACTGATAACATACAGTTGTTAACACACACAAAAAAAATGCAGGATGAAGAAGTCAGACACAAAATTACACATTGTATTATTTCAACAGTATCTAAAAATGCCAAGGAAAGATTGGAGGAGAATATTCCAAAATCAGTTCAGCTATCTATCCATCCATCCATCCATCCACCCACCCATCTATCCATCTAACCAACCATCCATTCATCCATCTATCCATCCATCCATCCATCCATCCATCCATCCATCCACACACCTATCCATCCACCCACCCATCCACCCATCTATCCATCCATATATCCTTTGATCTATTCATCCATCCATCCACTCATCCATCTACCCTTCCATCCATCTATCCATCCACACACCCATCCATCCCCCCATTCACCCATCCATCTACCTATCCATATATCCATTGATCCATCCAACCATCCATCCATCTATACATACATACATACATACATCCACCCACATTACCCATTCATCCATCCATTCATTCAACAAATACTTACTGATGCCTCTTTGTATCTACTGTCCCTGAGATGACAATTGGGATTATAAAATTAATGAACCACATAAGAGTGTTCCCTGACAACCTGGAGCAATCTGCCTAGTCAGGGTGATAGCAATCAAACAATTAATATCACATATAGACAGCTAATGCTGATTGAGACATGTGTGATGCAGGACACAGGAAATGGCATCAAGTGGCAAAGGTACGACCCTAAATTTGAATGAGGAGGAGGACAGGGAGGACTTCCAGGAGGAAGTGGTATTTAGGCTGTACCCTGAAAGGAGAGTTGGAGTCACTCAAGGATAGAGAAGAGAGGAAAACACTCTAGGCAGAGGGACCAGCAATTTTCAAAGGCCTCAGGAGGGGAGAAGTTGAGCTCATTCCAGTGAAAAAAGAAAAGCCAACACTGCATGGGTGGGAAAGCAAGAGGTGGGGAAGGGATCATTTTGCCTGGGGTCTGAGATTAATGGTAATTCTTTCTTCCTGTCTTTGCAATGAGCATGAATTTCTTTAAGGACAAGCCTTAAAGAGGGTTAAAATAAAAAGAGTGAAGCTTCCTGGGAAAAACAGAAAATCCAAGAAGAGGTTGTCATTACGGAAAAGAGACTGAGGCCAGAAACAGATCTGGGGCTGGCGATGGAGGCAGACCTAGCTCCTATGGACTCCCCACTCCAGCCTTCCTTCCTTGCAGGGCCCTCCTCTGGGGGCTTTGAGCAGGGAGAGCGGGGAGGGGGAGAGTTGGAAGAATCTGGCATGTGGAATAGATATTAATGTCGCAGGAGGGGGAGCTTGGGGGAGGGCAGACTATTAAAATTCTGTAGTCCTGAAAAATACATAAGTCTAAAATAAGACTAATGAGACATTTACTGGTGTGGTTGCCTTGCATTAATGACCCTGCTGAGGATAGGATCGCAGAAGGCTTTCAGTGTAATTACCAGGCTAATGATTAGCTGTGACATCACTGGAGACTAGAATGCAGACCTTGTTTTGGATTGCTTTCAAAGTCAGGACGCTGCTGACCACCTTGCCTCCTGAGCAATCTTGGGGTGCCTGCACCCCACCCCCTGCACCCTCCTCTCATCACTGCAGCCTGTGGCTTCCAGCCAACACCTCCTCAAGCTCCCTCCTCACCCCCCATGCCTGCATTCCTGGACATGTTAAGAAGGCTTCTGGGACCATGAACTTCAAGCAGCAATTTGTCAGCACCAGTGGGGGCTGGGGGTCGAATGCCTAGAAAAGAAAGAGCTACGGGTATGTCCAGAAAGAATCTTTAATGGACAAGTGATGCATTAACCAATGAGTGCTTTCAAAACCCTTCTGCCCTGTGAGACCCGAGCAAGACACAGCAGGCAGCATATAATGCTTTATCTCGGAGAATCATTGGCTCTGAGCCCATCCAGGCCACCCATTTGAACAGATGGGGAACGCTGAGGATCAGAGAGGAGAACTGGTTTCCTGAACATCACCCAGCAAGCCTTACATTCTCCATGTGGATTATAGGAAAATAAAAGTGGAGAAATGACAATCTTACTCAGCCTTCCCCCTTCCGGAATCCACAGCTCTCTAAACTTCTAATTGCATTCCCTGTCATCAAAACTCAGAAGGAGTTCTTACTTGCTGTTGACCTTTGATTAGGACTTTGATTAAGACTCATGCCTTCCAGTGTGGGACTAGGGAAAACAGCCCACACAAGATTTGCTCACACTAGCTGTAGTATAGCTGAAAGACCTGGGTCTTTCTTTTATAGGTGCCGGGTGTCAAGGAAGCAGTACAGTATAGAGATATGTCTCTTAGTCTTCAGACTACCTAACAACACTAGAGACACATAGATCTTCAAAGAGGGCAGCATGTCTTCTTTATCAAGAATCTATGGAAAATCAGGTTGTAGGAAACATCCACCAGGATGGAGCAAGAATCCTAGAGGAAGGAGAAGCTGGTCCAGAGCAGTGTAAGGAACATTTTGGAGTCAGTGGTTCAGAACCCAAACTCTAAGGAATAGGGTAATTTTGGAGCTCTTCTCTTGCACGAGTTCGGCATAGGGCCATGGATGGTGACTTAAAAGAGTCAGTGATTTTCTTTTTCAACATCTCCTTGGCGATTCGGGGTCTTTTCTGATTCCATACAAATTTTAGGATTGTTTGTTCCAGCACTTTGAAAAATTGCCATTGGCATTTTGATTGGGATGGCTTTGAAGCTATAGATTGCTCTGGGCAGCAGAGACATTTTAACAATGTTTATTCTTCCGATCCATGAACATGGAATGTTTTTCCATTTTTTGTGTCTTCTTCAATTTCTTTCATGAGTGTTCTGTATTTCCTAGAGTATAGATCCTTTACCTCTTTGGTTAGGTTCATAGCAGCAATGACCACAATAGCCAAACTGTGGAAAGAGCTGAGATGCCCTTCAACAGACGAATGGATAAAGGTCCATATATACAATGGAATATTACTCAGCCATCAGAAAGGATGAGTACAACTTTTATATCAACAGGGATGGGACTGGAGGAGATCATGCTAAGTGAAATAAGTCAAGCAGAGAAAGTCAATTATCATATGGTTTCACTTATTTGTGGAGCATAAAGAATAGCATGAAGGACATTAGGAGAAGGAAGGGAAAAATGAAGGGGGGAAATCGGAGGGGGAGACGAACCATGAGAGACTATGGACTCCAAGAAACAAACTGAGGGTGTTAGAGGGGAGGGGGAGGGGTGATGGGTTAGCCTGGTGATGGGTATTAAGGAGGGCATGTTCTGCATGGAGCACTGGGTGTTATATGCAAACAATGAATCATGGAACACTACATCAAAAACTAATGATGTATTGTATGGTGACTAACATAACATAATAAAAAAATTTTTTTTAATTAAAAAAAAGTCTTCTTACCAAAATAAATAAATAAATAAATAAATAAATAAATAAATAAATAAAGACTCAGTGACCTAGACAGTTAAGTTTCCAATGAAACAGTTACCGGAGCACAGGGGACTAGAGCGATGGTGGGGCGGGGTCAGAATGTAGGGAAGAAGAGAATGGGGAAGCTGAGTACATCCAGAGAGAAGTTCATTCAGAGAAACTTCTGCAGCAACACTAAAAGTATCCCCACATAGTGGTGTGTATAACAAGTATGATTTCATTTCTGAGTTCCCAGAGCTCACATTCTAGGATCTGCCCCCCTCTTAGTGTCCCGCCATTGGTTGCACATCCCTTGCACATCTGGAAGAGCATAGTTGTGGGAGGTAGTGTCATCAAGGAGAATGGACAGAGGGAATAGGATTGGACAGACCCCTCCTCTCACCAATTCACAGAGGAAGAAACTGCAGCCTGGGCTGAGACATGACTGGCCCAAGTTCACATACATCCAGGCCTACCATGCCACATTTTTTCTTTTTAATTTTTTATTGTTATGTTAATCACCATACATTACATCATTAGTTTTTGATGCAGTGTTCCATGATTCATTGTTTGTGCATAACACCCAGTGCTCCATGCAGAACGTGCCTCTTTAATACCCATCACCAGGCTAACCCATCCTCCCACCCCGCCCCCTCCAGAACCCTCAGTTTGTTTTTCAGAGTCCATCATCTCTCATGGTTCGTCTCCCCCTCTGATTTCCCCCCTTCATTCTTCCCCTCCTGCTATCTTCTTCTTTTTTTTTTTTCTTAACATATATTGCATTATTTGTTTCAGAGGTACAGATCTGAGATTCAACAGTCTTGCACAATTCACAGCACTTACCAGAGCACATACCCTCCCCAGTGTCTATCACCCAGTCACCCCATCCCTCCCACCCCACCCCTACTCCAGCAACCCTCAGTTTGTTTCCTGAGATTAAGAATTCCTCATATCAGTGAGGTCATATGATACATGTCTTTCTCTGTTTGACTTATTTCACTCAGCATAATACCTTCCAGTTCCATCCACGTCATTGTAAATGGCAAGATCTCATTCCTTTTGATGGCTGCATAATATTGCATTGTATATATATACCACATCTTCTTTATCCATTCATCTGTCGATGGACATCTTGGCTCTTTCCACAGTTTCTACCATGCCACATTTGAATCTTCCCTTCTTGCATTTCAATTTTTATACTTCCAAGATGGCGGGCACAACCAATGCTCCAGTTCAGAAGGTAAACTAGAAAAGGAGGGGATGTCTCAAACAGTCATTATAATAGCACAGTCAACTGTTCTATTTGGGGAACACACAATCATAAAGGAGAGCTGGTTTTCCTTGAGAACTGAATGTGTCAGAACTCAGCAGAGAGGTAGTGTGAGGTCAGGCTAGGTGCCAGGCAGAGAATAAACCCCACCCCAACACACACCCTCATACACTGAGGCTTACAGATATGGAGGGTGGCCCTATTCCTCTGGAATCCAGATCAGATCTAGGTTTGCCCTTCTTAGAAAATGCCAGTCATCTCTGGTGGCACCATCTGCCTCCACCATCCACCACCTGCTGCCTCCCAGATCCTGCTCACTCTTCGAGATGATCTCAGAATGTAAAAGTCAGAGACATTTCCAGCATTCAAGTCCTGATTCTACTGCTTGCCAGCCAGGGGGGCTTTGTAAGAGTGAGTTAAGTCCTCAGAGTGCCTTAGGTCTGGATGTTTGAACTCCTGGGTCTCACTTATCTCATCCTGAAAATGGTCATAGCAACTATTTTAGATCCTAGAGGCAGAAGATGTACCAGATGAAACTGGAGGTATCGCTTAGGATCTGGGATTTCTTTTCTCAATTTGTCTCACCTTTGAGTCTCTGCTCCCCAGATAACTGGACTTATTGTCCCAAAGGCAATAAAATCATAGGAAAAGTATATATAAACTTTGATTACAAACAGTCTGAGCCCTACCACTTACAAGCTGCAGGATCTTGGACACATTTCTTAGTCTTCACACTTCATGTCTCCAACTATGGATTAGGTACAGTAAAGATACAGTCCTGAGATGTGTTCCCTAGAAGGAGAACCTAAGACTGGGACTGGGGCCAGGAAGGGGCAATCCAGGTGCCCAGAGTGCAAAATGTAAGGAAACTCTCATCCTCGTGCTCATACAAGCACAAAGCCAGCCCCTGAGAGTGAGTGCCTTCTTGAATTTTATGCCCTAAGTGCCATGCTTGCCTCACCCTGGTCCCATCCCTGAGGCCTGGATGAGGACTCTTGTAAAAGAGGTTGATGATGGGAGAGCTCCAGAGAAAAATTAGTAAGGTTGAGAGGAACTGGACAGCAATGAAGAAGAAACTAAGCAAAGATGTGCTGTCAGGTAAGGTCCAGTTTCTGCCTAATCCCATAGGGAGCTCTGGAGCATCAATGGTGCCAAAATGTGATCCTACAGGAAATCAAGGGAGCTTGTGTAAGAGTCAGCATTGACTACAGAATGCCTCCTGGGTGTGCATAACTCTCCAGGCATTTCTGAACAAGGTGGCTCTAGAGCAAGTCGCCAGAAGGGGGGAAGTTGTGAGCCGTCAGCCACCAGCATTCATAGAAGCTGGGGACTGGGTGTACAGGCCAGGTAGACAGGACCAGCAATGTCTACTACAGGTACCTACACCATAAGCAGGTGGCTCTGAGGTTTCAAGGAGGAGATGTTTAGGCTCATCTTGTTTTGATGGTGCATAGAAGGTTCTCAACAAAGCATAACTAATATTACTCTGGACAAAACTCTAAGCTCCAGCAGGGCAAGCTCCATCTCCACCTTCTTCTCTGTTCTACCCCCCATGCCTAGTTCAGGGTTGGGCTCATGGAAGGTGCCTAGTTATTTGCCAGATGAATGCATTGTTGCTACTAGTCTCCATCATTACCTAATGGCCGATTCTGAACCTGCAAAGATATGGCAAATAGATTGGATTGCTCTTTCCAAATTGGAACTGGCCTGATAGTTCCAGGGGAGAAGATCTTGCATTTTATTTTGGCTTTTATTATTTTCCTTTTCACTTTCCAGTTGATTTAATACTCAAGGAAGCTTTTCAGCCTCCCACACCCTAAAGTGAGCAGCCCACTCTGGCACCTTCTATGCTCTGCCTGGTGGAAATGTCTGGCTCTCTGCAGACCCTTGACATTCTCAGACCTCTCTGCAGACCCTTTGACCATCCCCAAACCAGACTACTAAGCAGGTCATGTGGTAATTGGGCTCTTTCTCCAGGACACAGCCATCCATGACTCTCAAATTCTGATCAGAGCCTCCTGACCTTTGTCAAATCCCCACCAAAGTACATCCAGGGATGGAATTTCTCTTTTCACATTCTGGAGTCCAAACTTTCTCTTTTTTAAGCAACAATTCAAGAACATTGGGCTGGGAATTGTACAAACCACTTACTGTCTTTGGGATACAATAGGCACAGTGTGCCATTCTTTTGCTGTGTGACTTCAGACAAATCATGTCACCTCTCTGAGCTGCATTTTCTCACACAAATAATGAGGATTATCATTTATCTCACCAGGTTACAGTGAGGATTTGATGTGAGACTTTGGGAAAAGAGAATTTGATCAGTAACTCCTCTGCTTTAGAAACATCGGTTACTCTCTATTTCTCTATGATGAAATTGAATCATTTACAATGTCCACAGGGTCAGGCCAGTTTGTCTTCTACCTGAATCTCAGATCTGTCTGAGCCCTGACTCTCCATGCACCAGCCACCCTAGCCTCCTTTCTGTCATTTACAAGTTCCAAACATCCTACTGTCTCAGGGCCTCCATATATGTTTGTCCTGTGCCCACTATCATCTGCTAAATACATGCACACTCCACCAAGTTAACCCTAATTCATCTTTCTTTTCATTTCAAATGTCACTTCTTCCAGGCAGTCCTCCATGACCTCTGCCCAAGCATTAAAGGCCTTTACCACTGCCTGTTCTTCTCCTTAATGCACTTTTTATGCAATTGGTATGATGGCCTGTTTGGTTCTGTCTGCCCTACCAGACTGTGAGGTCCATGAGGGCAGCACTGTGTCGGGATGTTCAGCCCTGTACCCCCAGTGACTGGCACCGAGTAGGTGCTTAATAAATACATATTGAATGAATTATTGGTACCTCTGCAGATCACCTAAAGTAGATGCCCTAGACACCATTTCTGAGAGCCTTGTTTGGTGGGTTCTATTACTTGTAATTGCAAACAGATGCTGCCCTCCCCCATCATCCCCCTTCGCCCCGCCTTCAGCTGCCTGCCTGCTTGGATGCTATATATTTTCAAGGCATTACCCTGTGTGATGTGCATTCACGCCACCCCCGGCAGCTCAATCTTCCCCTCCCTGGCGTCCATTGGCATAATCAACCGGGGGCCTGCCCAGAACCTGCCAAGCTTGTATTAATGTTGGCTCATGAAGAGATTTATTCCTTCCCAGCATAGCTCAGGCTAGTCCCGGCTCAGCTAGGACTCCCCACACCCTTATGCCCCTTACCACACATGCACATGAGCTCAGAGTTGAGCTAGTTCCGATTAGCTTTCGGGAGGGGAAGCTCCTTGGCCTTTGCCAAATAGACAATTAACCTGGAGAGTTTCAGAATGTCTCCATCACTGGGACTGAAAACCTGTTTCCCGCTCTGCCAAGGGCCACCAGCACGTTGAGAATGTGGCCTCAGTTGGAGGTTTAAATACAAACCCTGGGGTCAGACAGTTGTGTGATTTGAGTGGATAATTTACCTTTCTGGTTGTCAGTTTGCTCATTCATAAAAAGGGGATAATATTAAGTGGAATATGTCATAAAGTTGCATTCTCATTAAATGTATAATTCAGAAAGGGAAAGCAAAACAGTCCCTGCCCATGGAGGTGGGAGCGGCATAAGACACTGTCTATTCTCACCTCAGTTCAAGATGGAATTAATATGCAGTCTCTGGACTACCCCTACCCCAGCTCCAATAACACATACCCTGCAGGTAGGAAGACAAGAACATCTGCCCCAGATTCAAGCTGCAGCCCTACTCACCTGATTCTGTCCTTATCACATATTCCTGAGCTCCATTCATGCCAAACTTTTCACTGACCCCAAGATGCACCACTTTTGTACATGCTGTTCCTTGTGCCTAGATTTCCCTTCTATCTAGTCTCTGCCTAGAAAACCTATATTCATCCTTCAAAGCCCAGATCTAAAACTCCCACATGTTTGTAGTTCCCCCCTGCTCCCTCCCCTTTTCCCTCAGCCCCAAACAGAGATCATATCCTGTGTCCCCAAAGAATCTCATAAAAAGTATTTTAGCACTTTTCACGGTGCACTTTCATGACCTGGCTCTTCCATCAAATGGTGAAACCTCTGAGGATAAGGACCCTGTTTATCTTCAGTTACCAAATGTCTAACCCAGTGCCCAGCACATGAGAGAAACTTATTCCATGTTTGTATGAACTATTCTTTGCATCTCCAGAGCTTAACACCAAGACTGGGGCATACCAGTTACCTAATGAATGTTTGTAGAATTAATTGATTAAGTATTATCCATTTATCATTTATCTCTATAACCTCAAAGCCTCGTGCTTGGATGAATGAACCATGCTCCATATTCCTGGCACTGAATATGCTGTCTGGAACATAGTAAATACCAAGGAAAGGCTCAAATGAATGTTTATCCCCTGCCCCAATTCCTGTATAACGTCTAGCTAACCACTAGGTATGACAAACCCCATATTTCTGCAGCTCAAGAAGTGTAGGTGTATCCTGCTCACCTGAAGGTATAATGCAGGTTCAATTCAGTAGAGAATTGGGGGTGGGGGAGGGCTATGTTCAACTTGTTCATTCAGGGACCCAGTATACTGACGGCTCTTCCAATTTCAACAAGTGGCCTTCTAGGATCACCCAGGGTATTGATACCTACCTGGCAGGTTGGGGAAAGATTATGGAAGATAACATGTAGAAGGATCTTATGAGCCAGGGAGTGACCCACATCACTTCTTTTCACATTCCATTGGCTAAAATTCAGTCAAGTCAGCTTCAAAGGAGGCCGCAAAATGTAACCTAACTGTGTGCTCAGAAAGAAGAGGAAATGGATTTGAGGGGCAGTTTATCTGTCCTGCAAACTAGGACTATTTTTAATTATCAATAAGTACTTGAATAAATAAGATAAGCAGTAAGTTTTTCTCTATCTGGATTCCAGCACAATGTCTACATGTAGTATATGCTCATTAAATAGTTGAAATAATTCATTTCTGTATTCTCAAAGATTTACATAGTGTCTTGTATGGGGACAGTACTCAAGAAATGAAAGGAAAGAAGGAAAGAAGGAAAAATTTCTATAATCCAAGATGCTAATATAATTATTGACATATATTAAGAGTTTGGGGAATTGTTACCTCCATAAACTTTGGCAGTGGGCAACTCCTACAGACTCTTGCCTTCCTGACCTTTAGATCCTGATGGCCAAGACCTATGGGATCTGTCCTTGGTCCTGATCTTTTTGTCTACCCAGTCCCATGGCTCATTACACCCTACACAGTGACCTGGCCAACTTCCAACTTCCCAGCAGGAGTGAGGTTACCCCCATGTTTCCCAGGTGTTGTGTGTTCTACAGCCCCGAGAAGGAGCAGTGGAAGGAAGGGGGTGGGGAGACAAAGCAGGGTTTTCGATTCAAGGTCTGCTCCCTGCTTGAGTGATCAACATCATTTCCATACTATAATTACATTGCCCAATCCTCTCCTGATTTTACTGCTATCTTGTAAGCCGTCCCGGTTGTGAGTAATTTAAAGCTATATGAGATGTCAGACTCCGTGAAACAATCACCCCTCAAAGAAATATGGCCCTAGATCATAATTGATAAGTCCCATTAGGCAATGGGGCCTCTTATTTCCTATTTGGTCTCTTCTGAAATGGCCTTGTTGATTCACCTAATGTAGACTGTGTCCCCAGCATTGCTGAGGGAGAAAGATTCATCCAGCTTTGGGAGATGAGGGCTCAGGGGTCCCAAGCCAGGGAGTGGGAGGAGGGTGAGGCTGAAATGGAAGAGGGATGGGGCTCCTGGTTAGACCAGGTACAACCCGGTTAGTTTTCCTCCTTGGTCTGCCTGGTTTGTCTGGTGCAGAGAACACCTACAAGGAGAGGTTGATACTAATGGGATTCAGAACAGGGGTCACAGGATCTGTTCTTGTAAAGCTTGATTAGGATAAAAGGAAGAGGGGAAGTGTTTGGCACTGAGCCCAGAGGTGCTCCCAATGCATGACCCAGAACCCTGCAGGTGGTCCAGAAGAGGCACCCATCTTCACAAAGGCAGCCCTGACCTCCAATCCTGCTGTCCCCTTTCCCAGGCTCTCTCTCCTAGGTCTGGGAATTCAGCTGAGCTGATGTGTTGAAATAATTTTAGCTATCTAATGCTCTTGCAAAATTTAGGACTGATCTGATCAAACATCTTCCTCTATATTCCATCCTTTCATCTGCCTTTCCTATATCCAGTGCTCAGACAGAAGGCTTGTTCTGTCAAACAGAAAAGCAAGCTACAGGGAAGAGGACAGTAACTGAACTGGGAATCAAGCACTGAGATTCTAGGCCTTATCCTGTTGCCAACTTGCTGAGCCACTTTGAGCAAATCCTCTCCCCTCTCTGGAGCTCAAGCCCTCCATCTTAAAATAAAGGGCTAGTCTAGAATATTTTTGAATTAGCTGCCAGCATTTTAAAAATCAGGAGATTGCACATAAAAGAGGTTTATAGCTCCCCTTGTATATTCCAACTGGCAACACTGTTCTCACATTCACCCATGCCTTCAAACAGTTGGAACTGAGGGGCAACTGTCCTGTTTACAGGGGGTATGAGCCATTTGGTTAATCACAATCCCCACCACTCCCTATTGTCTTGCAACTTGTTTCTTTTATTTATATTATCAACTGGCCTTTGTAGGCTTATGTGTTTGTGATTTCTGGATGTCTGTCTCCCCACTCCAACTTCATCAATTCGCAACAGACTCATTCTCAGACAGAAGTAAATGGCTGATAACCATCTCTTGTGACTACTTCTCTCCAACACCAATTAACACTGAGAGGTGGGATTCAGCACCACGGACAGATCACTAGCCCAGGTATTGAAGGCTGGTGAGTCCTCCCAGGGCCCACAACCTCCCCTTTTGTGGGCAGCCACCCATTTGCCTGTGGTCGAGAATACACTGATACCTAGTACCCTGACACTCCATCTTGTTATTACCACCCAAGCCCCGAGTCTCCACTGCTTCTGTTCTCTGCCTGATTGATTTGTTTGTAATTCTGTCATTCCTCGTGATCGGACCGGGATGGTGGGGGTGCTGAGGGTGGGGAGGGTAATTCTTCTCTGGCAAGACATGTCAAAACTGCCTGTCTATCTTTTGGGTGCAACTGCTGTTTGCCAAACGCCATCGTCCATGTTGCTGTAAAGAATGACGGATCTGATATCATATATTACCGTTGTGCACTTTCGTTTTTGATATCTGTTTTTCCTTCCAAAATTTGCTGAGTGATTGAGAGGCCGTGGTTGCTTTTTTGAGATGCATCATAAGGCCTCCTTCATGAACAACTTGGCCAGGCAACGTGGATCGCAGGATATAAGGGAAAATTGTCAAGTGCCTCCAAGCTGTTTCTCTTCTGGTGCCTCTTTGCGAGTTCCCCCCATGGCATCTCTCCGGGAGTCCACAGCTGTCAAGAGGAGATTGGTCGGTGGAAGCTGGTTTAAACTGCTTATAATGACTTGGCACGGTACTCAAAAACCCACCACAATTTGGAGCCCACTGGCTGCCCACTCTGTGCCAAGCACTGTGCTAGGAAGTGGAACATAGGAATGAAAAAGGAATGTCTCTGGTGTCAGGGAGCTCATATCCCAATGGCCAAGACAGACTATTGAAAGATGTATATAAAATAGCATGTAGTGATAAACATCAGGGGAAAAAAATTAATCTTAGAAAAGAAAGATGAGGACAGTGGCTATTTTAGATTAGAATAGTCAGGCAAAGCCTCTCTAGGAAGTTGTCATTGAGCAGAGATGAAGTGGTAAAGTGGTGGCACAGGGCATGCATGTCCCTGGGGGAGGAGTTTTCCGGGTGGAGGGAGGAGCTAGTTACAAGCTTTGCCAGCTAGAACATGTTTGGCACGTTTGAAGACTAGACAGGTCTTTGGAGCTGGAGTGGCGAGGGAAGATGGAGGAGGCTAGTCCTCATCTCCTGCTGCTCCCCCTCCAACCCCAGCCTTAAGTTCTCACTTGGGGCTCTGTATCCATCAGGGATCTCCAGAGAAACAAGACTGGTCTCTACATTTAGATCTAGACATATCAAGAGATTTATCTCAAGGTCTTGGCTCATGCAATTGTGGGGGCTGGTAAGTCCAAAATCTGTAGGACAATTCGTCAGTCTGAAAGCAGGAGCTGATGCTCTAGTCTTGAGGCAGGACTTCTTCCTCAGAGAAAACTTAGTTCTGCTTAAAGCCTTTCAGCTGATTGGGTGGGGCCCACCCAGATTATTGAGGATAATTTCCTTTACTTAAAGTCAACTTCAGGTAGATGTTTGCCGCATCCACAAAATACCTTCACAGCAACATCTCAATTAGTGTTTGATTGAATGACCGAGTGCCAGGGCCTACCCAAGTGGACACATACAACTCGCTGTCACAGGCCCTTTGAGCCCCCCTCACTATCTCCCACCCTGTGCCTCTGCTCATGGCACCGCTCTGCCTACACCTCCAAGCGCATCTCTTACCAAGGTGGCCAGCATGGTGTTCTGCCCTGGGCATGTACTAAAGGGATGCTGTTGTTATTATTTTGTCAGCCATCTTAAATATGTTTAGAGGAACTAAAGAATACATTGACAGTGAAAATATGTACTTTCAGAGTCCATATCTCGGATTTATGATGTTCAAATTCCAGAGAGGGGAGTTTGGCATTGGTGGCCAAGTCCTTGTGCCTTAGGAAGTGAGGAAGTGCAGGTAATGGACGTCTTCAATTCTGGGTCAAATCCAGCAATACTGGTCCCTTAGACCACTTCTTGCATAATTGTTAGCAGGATTTACCAAGTTCTCTGACTTTACAGTTCCTGGAGATGGGGAGATCCAGTAATCCCTTTTTTGTGAAGTATTAGCCACCAAGAATTTCCTGTCCATGAGCTCATCTGAGTCTCGCAACCCTCTCTGTGGTCAAGGAAACTGAGACGCAGAGAGGGGAAGGGACTTCCCCAAGGACACACAGTAGTGAGCAGAGGTAGACCTAGGACTCCTGCACATGTCCCCCAATTCTCCTGCCCTGTCTTCCACCTTAGGGAACCAGGTTCCTTCCAGGACACAGCACAGGCAGGTTTGCCCCATCTTTTCCAAGGCTTTCAGGGCTGATAGATGGAGGATTGGTTTGTGACCCTCTGAATCATCTGCTTGTTCTCTAAGTTTTTACACAAGAGCAAATGTGCCAGGCTGAGTCCAATCCTAAAAGGGCTATGACATTATCCTTAAGGATATGTCATCCATGAATGTATCCCCACACCCCCATCTTCAGTCTAGTCCCATCTGGGGTGAAAGAATGCCAAGCCCTGTCTATGAAGCTGCCCCAAGTCTGTCCATGTTGGACCCTCCCTACCCCCACCAGCCCTGCTTTCCTGGCTCTCCCTCACCCAACCAGCTGCAACCAAGCACTTGTTGGATGAATATTCCTGATTCCTGTTAGTCTTGGCAGACCTTGCTCAAAATTTCAGCCCTCTGTGGACTTTAGGAAGTCCAAACTCCATAGCAGGGCATTAGAAAGCCCTCATGATGAGCCCCCAACGCTCCCATCTAGTCTCACCCCCATCCCCAGACTCCTACACCCCCTGAGAGTCAGGTCACAGCTGATGGTGCTTGTTTCCTCTAAGGCTCTGACCTTCCCACCTCCCCACCTCTGCTCAAAATGCCCCTTGCACTGGAGAAGCCTGCTTTCTGCATTCTAATAAGCTTGAAAAAATTCTATCTTGCTATAAAAAAAATTAAATGCACTACATTAAAAGTAAGAACATCTGTCCATCAGATGTGACCATTAAGATAATGAGAAGACAAATCACCCCACAGAGTGGGAGAGATCCTCTCAATAGTATATCCAATCAAGAACTCATATCTAGAATATGTAAAGAACACCTTCTAACCAATAAGAAAAAGCTAGACAACCCAATAGGGGAGGAAAAAGCACTTCACCACAAGAGGATGAGCAAATGGCCAATAAACATACAAAAGTGTACTCAACCACATCAGCCATTGAGGCAATGCAGATTAAAACCTCAATGGAATATTATCTCACCGCCACAAGAATGAACACGAAATAAAGTAAAATGAAAATGGCAGAAAATCCGGAGTGTTAGTAAGGCTACGTTGCTCAAACACGCGCACGCTTCTGGTGGGAGTGTTAATTGGTACAACCATTTTGGAAGCCTGTCTGGCTGTGTCTGCCGAAGCTCAACATATGCCTACCCCTTGACCCATCAAGTTTACTCCCAGATCATACCCAACAGAGATGCGTGCATATGTTCACCAAAAGACATGTACCAGAATGTCATAGCAGCACCACCTGGGATGGCCAAAAATGGAAACAACTCAAGGCTCCAGCAATAGCAGAACAGGCCAAAGGGAAAAAAAAAAAATCATGGCGTATTCACACATTGGGATTCTGCACAGTAGTGGGAATAAATGAGATACGCTTACACACAACACGGATGGATCTGACAAACATAATCTTAAGCAAGAGAAGCCAGCCACAAAAGAGGGCATACTGTACATAAAAATAGGCACAATTAACCTATGCTGCTGGAAGTCAGGTTGGGGGTTCCCTGGGAGAGGCTGGAAGGGGTCTCCAGAGACTTCCTGGGGAGCTGGCCGTATTCTGTTTCTTGATCAAGATACTTCATTCATCTTGTGAGAATTTATCAAGCTGTACACTTGTCTGAAGTATTTATGCTACTAAAACAAAGAGTCTAAAGAAATTCCACCTACCTTTTAAATCCAGGGCGAGTCCTTCCTGACCAGACAAGTTTGTTCCCTCATTTCTATTTTATTTAGCCCTTTCTGTACCTGCCTGGGGCCATCAGGCTGTGTCCAGTGTGGCTCTGTCTGCCCTGCCAATCTGTGAACCCCCTGAGGGTAGATGTTGGGTCTGATAGACCACAATTCCTCCCCCTCCTTCTGACCCATGCCCCCACACAGTAAGTGCTCAACAAAGTACATGCTGAATTGAACAGGGAGAGAGGGAGGAAGGGGGGAAGGAAGGAGGGAGGGGCAGAGGGAGGAAGGAAAGGAATTTTCTCCTAGCTGGGAAAGAGAACATCATAGATAGACCAGCACAGCAACACCACCTCAGGGCATACCTGTTCCCATTGCCTGAAGAATCTCCCCCTGATGTCCTGTTGGCCTGTCCCCTCCTCACACCACCCAGGTCTCTGCTCAAATTCACTTTATCATGGAATCCTCACTTGATCAACCATCCTTTATAAAATACCATGATCCCCTTCATCCCCCTCGAGGAACTTTCCATCTGGTGGGAGCTGGGTACAAGCTCCTTCATGCAGTTCACAAGGTCCTCAGGGACCTGAGGCTTGCCTCCCCCTTGCCACACCTCCACTCACCCAGTCTGCACACTCTGCAAAAATGCACCATACCTCATCATGCCTCTGAGCCTTTGCACGCGTTGTTGACGCCTACATGGAATGTCATTCGTCACTCCAACACCTGTCCGTCACTTGACTAATACCTATGCCTTCTTTACAAACTCAAGCATCACTTTCTCTTAGTACCTTTCAGACTATTCCCTTGCTGGATCAGGTGCCCCCCTCTGGGCACCCACAGCTCCTTCTGCTTCTATCATCACATCACTGATCACTCTGGGTTATAATGGAGTTTCCTCCAAATAACCTTCAGGTCCTTCATCAATATAGGATCTTGGCTTATTCACTTCATATGCTTAGGGCTTTTCAGGGTGGCTTGTAAGGAGTGGGAAGGAAAGAAGGAAGGAGGGTGAGAGGGAGGGAAGGAAGGAAGGAAGGAAGGAAGGAAGGAAGGAAGGAAGGAAGGAAGGAAAGAAGGAAGGAAGGAAGGAAAGAAGGTGGAAAGGAGGGAGGTGGAAAGGAGGGAGGGAGGGAAGGAAGGAAAGAAGGAAGGAGGGAGGGAAGGAAGGAAAGAAGGAAGGAGGGAGGGAGGGAAGGAAGGAAAGAAAGAAGGAGGGTGAGAGGGAGGGAGGGAGGGAAGGAAGGAAGGAAGGAAAGAAGGTGGAAAGGAGGGAGGTGGAAAGGAGGGAGTGAGGGAAGGAAGGAAGGAAGAAAGGAAGGAAGGAAGGAGGGAGGGAGGGAAGGAAGGAAGAAAGGAAGGAAGGAAGGAAGGAAGGAAGGAAGGAAGGAGGAAGGGAGGATTAAAATATCCTCTGAGCCCCAAAGCCCCTCACCATCCTGCCATAGCCCCTGAATCTTGACCATTAGAGAGAAGAAATTAATGAAGTTTCTACTGACATTCTTAACTCTGAGTAATGACAAGTTACCAGCAAGGTTGGGGTTTGTTTGGTTTTTTTTTTTTTTTTTCATGTTTCCTCTTTCAATGCTTTATTTATCTCTGTCTATTTAATGATGATACAATTCACATCCTCCTTTTTTCTTGCCCTTAAACTTCTGAATTTTTAATCGAGCAATGTAAACTTAATTTTTTTGTCTCCCAGATATGAAAGGTCTTAGACCCTGACAGGAAGAGGAGTGATGAATTATGCAGGCAACGAGCGCCCATCTGACTCCTGTGATGTGTTGAGTTATAATTGCACAAACTATTGCGTCCTCAGACCCGAGAAATGTGGTTTTACACTTTCTCAGACATCTTTACAAAAGGGTGACAGTAAATTTCACAAGTAGAGAGAAAGTGGACTGTTTTTCCAGAAACAACATGGGCCGGGACACCCACCTCCTGCTGGCCCTGCAGAGTGCAGACTAGGCTCCCTCGCCCACAATTGGCAGGAGGCAGGGGTGTGAGCTCCAGCCGAGAGAGAAGGTCTGCTGCCTTCCCACGAGGATGGCCATTTATCAGACATGACACTGGTGACTCAGGGGACTGGAAATGGGATGTGGCATCTCCTATCTGAGACTGAGAAAATCGGAGTCCATGGGCAACAATGTGGGCATCCCCATGTAACATGGGATACAATTCATGTATTCAGTGCTTCGTTCCACTAATAGTTATTAAATGCCTTTTTTTTGCCAGTTAGTTATCCAGTCATTGGGGATAACTCAATAATCAAGACAGACGCAGCCCAGCTTTCGTGGGGCAGGTGCTGGAAGCAAGGAATAGGATAAACCGACGAGGTGATTCCAGTTGGAAAGACAAGAAAACAACGTAGGATAATGATGGGGTGTGAGGTGGCACTGCTTTAGACAGGGTGGGCAAGACGGCTTACCTTGGAGGTGATGTTGAGCTGACACCCTTCTGAGGGGAGGGGAAAGCGTGTTCCAGGCAGAGGAAACACCAACACAAAGGCCGCCCTGAGATGGGACAGAGAATGGAGTATTTGCTGCACAGGAAGATGAGCCAGGTGACGACAGCATAGTGAGGAAGAGGCTCTTTCTCATCAATCTTACCAACAGTGAAGTCCAGCATGTAGACATCATGCCTATTCGTCAGTTTTTGAAAAAAAAACATTTTATGTTGCTACTGGGGAGCCACTGAATGTTATAGCCAGAAGAAATTTAGCAGTGAAACTGACCACACAGAGATTTCATAAGCCATTATCATCATCTCCACCATGATCATTATCCTCATCATCTCCCTCACCTTCATCATCACTGTCACCACCATCATCACCATCATGGCCACCAAAACCATGGTCACCATCATCATCATTATCCTCACCATTACCATTACTCTTGCTAACTGTCAACCCCTCTCTCTCACTTAGTGCAGTACCTGGGAGAAACCTGGCCATGAACGCCTGTATCCACTCATTCCTTTATCAACCAACATTTACTGGAATCTTTGATGTGCCACACACTGGGGCAGGCAGTAGGGACCCAACTGTGAATAAAAGGGGGCATAGTCCTTGCCCTCATAAAGCTCACAGGCTAGAGGGAGAGCCCAGGAGTAGACAAACTGACAAACCAATACCCTAATTACAGGGTTGTTGTGTTATTTACTTACAGAGGGTGATTAATGGCTGGACTGGGAGGAACTTTTCAGAATGTGTAGTGCCTTGGAGTGATAGGCACACTGAGTTCTTAAATCAACAAAACATTGGCATGTAGTCAGGCTTTCTTGGGGATAAGGCAAAGGCCTGTATTAGAAGCCTTTTTCAGAATGTGGCTCTGGGGGCACCTGGGGGGCTCAGTCATTAAGCATCTGCCTTCAGCTCAGGTCATGATCTCAGGGTCCTGGAATCGAGCCCCACTTTGGGCTCCCTGCTCAGCAAGGAGTCTGCTTCTCCCTCTCCCTCTGCCTCCTCCCCCTGCTCATAATCTCTCTCTCTCTCTCTCAAATAAATAAAATCTTAAAAAAAGAAGAAGAAGAATGTGGCTCTGGCTTTGGAGCCAAATATTCCACACTCGCAAAACACAGAATAGAAAAACCCCATTTGTCTCACTCCAGCACTGGCGGGAGAAGGGAGGGAAAGAAAGAACGGAGTGCATGCTGGATGCTGTGTTTGTGCAACTCCATTTAATGTGCATTAAGCAGTATTGACCCCATTTAACACAGAAGGGAACTGAAGTACCGGGTGGGGAAGGCACCATGGTCACACAGCTAGGACTACCAGAGGAGGGAGCACACTCAAGTCTGCTGACCCAAGGGTCCCAGATTGTAACTGCCATGCAATTAAGCCTCCCTCTCCTAAAAGTCTTGTGCATTTAGGGCCTGGGTGTGTTAGAAAAAGAAACTTACATGAAATACACAAGAGTTCCATTGTCCTGAGGCCCAGAGTGGCTTGCAGACTGGAATGCATGATTCCCCAGAGGGATCTTGGAGCTGGTGGAAGAAGGTCAGTCCTCTCCGAAGACACACCCTCCTAAAATATTTCCTGACCAGGATGGGCATACAGAAGGGACTGAACAGTTTTCTTGGGGCACCAAGTTCGGTGGGTCTGGTGATCAGCTGTCATCATCACCACCCACCCTCCCGAGCACATACTGTCTGGAGCCATCGCTAGCCACATCCTGCTAGGAAAAAGGGAAGCCCTTGGTCCTCCTTACTGGGTGACAGTGAGCACAGGAGACCAGAGCCTGGACTTTGGACTCAGATGTGAGCTTCAGTCGCAGCTCTGGGCCTCAGTTTCTGCATCTGTACAGCGAAAGCAATAGTTGTACCTGCCTTATCAGGTGACTGTAAAGATCCAAGGCATAAAGACAGTCAAGTTGTTGGCGGATAGCAAATAATAGCATTTGGCAGTAATTACTGTTAACACTACAGCCAGAAGAGATGCACCAACATCTAATCAGAGAATGTGACAGCTCACTTTTGATAAAGAAATTGTGTCTTCAATTCTCTCTTAAGAATATTCCACAAAGCAGGACTTTCTCCAGGAGGCTCTGAAAGAGAAATCATCTGCATGAGAATTTTTAGAATAGATGCACCCTCTCAACCCCGCTTTTCTTTTTTTCATCAACTGTTCCCATTCTTTCTGGCTCTTACCACCTACACACTTAGTGGTGTGCTTACTTATTTATTCATCTCTCTGCCGCTGTTTCTCTAATATCCCTCTGTATCCTCAGCTTCTAGCACCCTTCCTAAAGAATAGTGATGGAATAAATGGATGAAAGTGCAGCTGGGGAGAGTCCTCAGTGAAGAGATGGGGATACCCTTCGTGAGTTCGGGTCTAACTGAAAAGTCACCACTTCTCAGAAGCCTTCCAGGGTTTCTCTCCTCTCTTGAATTGTGACTTTTTTTTTTTCCCACTGAGGTATAATTGACATATGACATTATATTAGTTTCAGGTATAGAACATAATGATTGAATATTTGTATATATTGAGAAATGATCACCACTATGAGTCTAGTTAATATCCATCTTCATACATAGTTACAAAATCTTTTTTCCTGTGATGAAACTTTTAAGATTTATTCTCTTAGCAGCTTTCAAATGTGCAATACAGCATTGATAACAATAGTCACTGTGCTGTATATGACATCCCCATGACTTACTTATGTATAACTGGAAGTTTGTACCTTTAGACCCCCTTCACTAATTCCCCCACATCCCCCACCCTCACCTCTGGCAACCAGTAATCTATTCTAAGATCCTATGAGCTTAGTTTTTTTTTGTTGTTTTTTTATATGTTGCTTTTAGATTCCACATATAAGTGATATCACATGGTATTTGTCTTTCTCTGCCTGACTTATTTCACTTAATGCCCTCATAGGCCCCATCGATGTTGTTGCAAATGTCAAGATTTCATTCTTTTTCATGGCTAAGTAATAATCCAGTGTGTGTGTGTGTATGTGTACACACTGCATTTTCCTTATCATTCATCCATCGATGGACACTTAGGTTGTTTCCATATCTTGGCTATTGAAGATAATACTGCAGTGAATATTGGGGTGCCTATGTCTTTTCAAATTAATGTTTTCATTTTCTTTGGATCAATGTCTAGAAGTAGAATTGTTGGTCACATGGTAGTTCTATTTTTAACTTTTTGAGGAACCTCGTACTGTCTTCCACAGTGGCTGCACCAGTTTGCTTTCCCACCAATAGAGCACAAGGGTTCCTTTTTCTCCACATCCTCACCAACACTTGTTGTTTCTTGTCTTTTTGATACTAGCCCTTCTGACAGGTGTAAGGTGATATCGCATCATGGTTTTGATTTGCATCTCCCTGATGATACTGAGCATCTTTCATGTGGCCATCTCTATGTCTTCTTTGGGAAAATGTCTATTCAGATCTCCTGCTCATTTTTCAATCAGATCCCTTGTGTTTTCTTCCTGTTGAGTTGTATGAGTTCTTTCTATATGTTGGATACTGATTCCTTATCAGATATATTGAAATATTTTCTTCCATCTCCTCTCTGTGCAGGAGCATCAAGGATTGTGAACAGAGCACAGGGAAAATGTTAAAGACCGGGTGTGAACCTGCTCTGCTACCTTCTAGCCTGACATCTCTGAGCCTCAAATTCCTTACTGAAAAAGTTGGACCTCTCTCTGACCAGGACTCTATCCAGGACCAAATCTAGTCAGCCTCCTCTGAGCCCACTTCTCAACAAGGCCTTATCCTTGGCCTGCCAAGCCCAAGTTTGGCAAAGAATCCCCTCACCCTTGATATCTAATCAAGTTCTTAGTAATTTTTCAGCCACTGATTCTCTTACACTATCCATTGGCTAAAAATCTCCCTTGCTGGGAAAGGAAGATAAAAACAGAATAAAGCAAGTCTTAGTCACAAGGAAGGATGGGTCAAGCTTTGGAGCACCTCTTAGGATTCTCTGCAACCCCACTGTGAGCAGGTCTTGGAAAACCCCACCTACCACCACCCCCTCCATGAGGGCCTGATCATCATCAGTTGGAACTGAGTTTGTGAGAAGCATTAACTGTGTGCACAGAAATCCAGTTGGTGATCATGGGATTTTTTTATGGCTTCCCCCAGGGCTGAGTCACGGATAGCTGAGAATCCACAGGACTTTGTAGCGTATTGGCAATTTAACTTAAAACTCCAAGGCCCGACTCTTAATTTTGAAACTATGAGTAAGGAAGTTGCTTTGTGGCCTTCCTTCTTCCTCATTCTCTACTCACCACAGGCACACAAAAGCCCAGCCCCATAGCTCAATTTGGGGCAAGTCTGAAGATTTATTTTGGCTTCAGGGCTTCACGTATGATCAGCTGAGGGAGGCCTTAGTAACAACTGCATTGTGGATCAAGGTCTTGTCTTTACCAATATTTCCTTCCTCCCTCCCTTCCTCCCTCCCTCTCTTCCTTCCATCCTTCCTTCCTTCCTTCCTTCCTTCCTTCCTTCCTTCCTTCCTTCCTTCTAGGTGTACCTCTTAAGATCACTCCCCAATAACTCTTCTACATGCAACTTTCCATCTCAGAATCTGTTTCCTAACAACCCAATCCAACAGAACCCCTCTGGGGGTAATGAGAGCATGTCTTAACTATGACTGCCTCTCAAGAAATGTATCGCACATGATGACATTTTTCAATGTCCCTCCTGCAATGTGGTGGGATATACAATCGTTCTAGCTCTGTCTAAAACTCTAGTTCCTCCTGCCGCAGAAAGATTGCCCTGGCTCACTAAGATCTTATCCAACTTATTATGATGAGCATTTATTGAGCACTTACTGTAGATAAATCCTGTACTGTGCTGGAGAGTGGAGATACGAAGACGAAGAAAGGACTCCTCCTTACACAGCTCGTGCTCTGGTATAGGACCATGACACCACCACGTGATACGTGAGACAAGGAAGCTTATACCAGGTGGGAAGCCCAGACATTCTAGTCTAAGGTTGCCTGGGTTCAAATCCCACATTTACCACATTCCAGCTTCATAGCTCTAGGGCAAGTTACAAATATTTATTGAGTACCTGCTATGGGTGAAACCCTTTGCCAGCACCAAAGAGAAAACAGTGGGCAAAATGAGTGATATGACATGGTTCTTTCCCTCCTGGAGTATACAGTCTAATCCCTAATGTTACTTTTTATAACTTGCCCAAGGAGGCAGCTATTGGCTGTGTAGCACCCAGGAGGTGTGGGTTTCCTGTGTGTCCACAGAACACAGTAAACGCTTCCTCTAAGGCCCAGCTGTGGGGTCTCTATCCCCAAGCCCAGATCCCTGAACTCAGAGAGGAGGTAGAGTGGATTCCCATGAATGCCAAATAGATTCCCCTTCTCTCCACTGCCATTCACGAGGGAGCTCTCGTGACCACAGTCCTGATGTCAGGAGTGGGGCTCCTATGTTAGAGTGCTCATTAATTTCTAATTAGATTCCATTCACCAATTGCTCCATTTTAACAGAAATAAATGCAGGCATTTTTAGTTTGTCAAAATATGTCTTGCCGAAGAGCTACCACCAAGAAAATTCAAACCCTGGGTGCTCACGGGTACCACTATGAGATTCAGTGGGACGGTTTTCCTGGAGAGAATTTGACCAGGCTGCTGGCAAATGGATTCGATTCATGAGCATTGGTTTTTCAAATCAAGTGTGACTAATCTCAGTCCCATCATCACCCCGGTCAGGGAAAGCTACAGAAATGCTGGCTCCATTACACTTAGCATGTAATTCACAGGAGCATAAAACTGAAGCCTAATTCAACACTTTTCCTCCTGGTTTTACAGATGGAAACGCTGAGGACCTTCCACCTGCATCACCCAGGGTCTGATACATAAATGCAGAATCTGACAAACCAGGCTTCCAATACTCCTAAGATGAGTTTTCTACAGATGGGGTGACTGCACTGGAAAGCCCAGAGATGTCTAGACTTGGAGGACGCTGGAGCAGGAAATCATCTCGACCAACCCTGTTTTATAGGTGAGAAGACTGAGACCCAGAGAGGGGAAGGGGGATTCCCAAGGTCACACAGCAAAATCAAAAGCAGAGTCCAGACCTCCTGATTTCCAGTCCCGAGCTCTATCAACCACAGCCAACCGTCTCTTATTAACTTTTAATTCTAACCACATTGTGGTTCCTACAAATCCATTTGAGTGAAGCATGGCCCTTTACCGAAAAGAGTGAAGTAATTCCAATAAAAATGTCCTGAGTGAGGAAGAGATAGACAAAATATAGAATAGAACAAGATTCTGCCACAAAAGGAGCGAAGCACTGATACGTGCTACCACATGGATGAACCTCGAAAACATGCTCGGCGGCAGAAGCCAGACACAAAAGGTCACCTCTTTTATGATCCCACTTATATGAAACATCCAGAAGAGGGAAATCCACAGGGACAGAAGGCAGAGTATTGGTTACGAGGGGCTGGGGCGAGGGGTAATAGAGAATGACTGCTTAATGGGTATGTGATTTCCTTTTGGGGTGATGACAATGTCTTGGAGCTAGAGGCTGTGAATGTGCTAATGCCACTGAATGGTAAACTTTAAAATGATTAATTTTATGTTATGTGAAATTTGCCTTCACACACACACACACACACACACACACACACACACACACACATCAAATGTACTGAGCACCTTGAAGTCCCACATTTTATGGACATTATCTTGATGGTTTCTTGTGTGATTCGGTGGTATTTGTGGTATAGGTGTCATGATCCTATTTAACAGGTGAGTAAACTGAGACAAGACAGTTTTAGCAACGGGCCCAGGAAGGCTCAGCCATCAAGTGACAGAGCTGGGATTTGAACTTGTGTCTGACTGCCAAGTGTCTCCTCCCCCTGATTGCCTGCCCTTCAGGGCCACACAACCAGAGACGAGCTCTGAAGAGGTGACTGTGCTAATTCTCTGGCAGAGTCTCAAACTCATCTCTTCTGGGCACAGATGGGGAGTCATTAGCTCCTCCTCAGGAAGCTGGTGCTTCTGAGAAGACAGAACACAGAAAGGATTTGATTGCTAAAGGAGGAGGGGAGAGAGTGCTGGTCCACAAGGCTAATACTTCCCCAGCCAGTTAGCTCCTCCTAGCACTTGGCGAAGTGAATGAGATCAGAAATCTTTGGATGAAACAAAATTCAACAGGTTTCATTCCCACAGGCTCTCCCTTTTCCTGCCAGGTTCTCATGCTTAAGCTCATCTGAACTCTGTTTCCGGGAAAAGAGGAAAGGCTGAGTGAGGGAAATGGAGGGAGAGAGGGAGGGAAAGGATGGAAGGAGGGAAGGGGGAGGAGAAGGAGAGAGAGGGGAGGGAGGGAAGAGGAAGGGAAAGGATGGAGGGGAGGGGCAGGAGGGGAGGGGGGGTGTGGGGGGGAGGGGAGGGAAGACCAGGAAAGGAAAATGGAAGGGAAGGGATGAAGAGAAACAGATAAACAGGAAGGACAAGAGCAAGAAGAGCCCCAAGCAAACCTCAGATTGATCGGGTCCCCCAACCCCAGGCCCAGCATCATCAGCTGCAGAACACAAACAAACAAGTCTGCTCTGAAGAGGTAGAATGAGGATGTACTACCAATCAATGAGGTATTACCCAAGATGCAGGAAACAATTAGGACAGGTAGCACCAGAGATAAAGCAAACACTTTTTCCATCAAAAAGATATTAAAGCTAATTCAAATGGAGAAGAGGTGATGAGGGGGTGGGGAGGACCTTGGAAGCCCAGGGAGAAGGATAAAGGGCTTGCTGATAAGCGCAGAAAAGAGAGAGATTTATCCAAACTCCAATATGTGTGCAAGGAGGATGGCGTGGGGGTGCTTCAGGGGGCTCCCCAGCTGGGCTTGAATAAACAAATCGATACCTGCTCTTCCTTCCCATAAGTGAGAGCATGATGGGCAAACCGCTCATCCCCCAGTTGGCAGACTTGAAATGAGTGATCGATAGGGCAATATCACGGAGCTAATTAAATCAGAGCTCCATGGGGCTGACTTCTTTATAGTCCAGAACCAGTGAGAGGCTGATGCTCAGGGCAGGGTGGCGCCTGACTGCTCTGACCTCCTGCCCCCAGTCCAATAGTTGAAGTTCTTCGACCTTCAACGGTGCTCACCCCTGTACCACCCAACAGAGCCTATTCTGCTATTTGGAAACCCTGAGCACAACAATCATAAATAGCCTGACACTGGGTAGCTCTGAGCATCAGACTTGGAGTTCCCGGCTCTTTTGTCTCATTTCATCCCGAAGGTAACACTCTGCAGTGGGTACAATGATTATCACCTTTTTACAGATGAAGACACTGAGGACCGGAGAGGTGAAGGAATTAGCTCAAGGTCACACAGCTGGTGAGTGTGAGAATACGAATCCATGTTTCCCAGAATCCCAACGAAGAGGTCTACACCACTGATCCTGGGAAGGTCCAGCCACATCAGCTCTCTGGCAGCTTTAACCCATCAGAGCCACACTTTCATTAATTCATTCATTTTACACATACTTATAACTATGAGCCAGGTGCCAGGCTAGGCAATGGGAACAAAATGGGGAAAAGCCAGACAGGATACCTGCCCTCAGACCAGCAGGCAATGACAGAGAAAAGGGAGGTAACCAACCAGTAAACAGACACTTGCAAAGTGGGCTGTGACAGAGAGCTCCTGCCAGGGTAGTCAGGGAAGGCTTCTTGGAAGAGGTGGCACTCATAGTGAGACCCAAAGGATGAGAAGGAGCCAGCCAGCTGGAAGGCAGAGGAGGCACTGGTGAAGGTGGGAATGAGCTCGAAGCTTAGGGGAGCAGAAGGAAGCCTGGAGCTGAGTGATCAGGGTGGGCAGTCGTGGGAGATGAAGAGGGAATGGTGGGCGGGTCCTAGTTGTACAGGAACACTGGGGTGAGGCTTTGAATGTGTTGGCTCTTAATTGTGATAGAAAGTCCTTGGAGAACTTTAAGCCATGAAGAGACACGGCTCAACTTGTGGTTCTTCAGGTTCGCTCACCACTGACGGAGGAGGAAACAGACTCAGACATGGCCAGTGATTTTCTCAGAATAACAATGCAAATCTGTGGTTCCACCAGCCCAGAGCCCAAGTCTGGGGATGCCCAGCCCAGAGCTCTTCCTCCGGCCGCGAGTCTTCTCTTGCCGGATGGTAAGTGATGGCTTTTTCATTTCTCAGCGTAACCCCAGCACTCAATACTGGATCTGGTACATGCAAAGCACCCACTGAAGTTTGTTGAGTGAATTAATGATGTTAAAAGGCGAACTGGAGATAGACTTGACACCTATGGAGCACCTACTGTGTACAAGACACCATGATCATTACAATGGGACCGGAAGTGATGAAAGATGCCCTTTCTTTATGGGACACTTAGTTTCATCTCTGCCCCCCCATTCCTAACTTAGTGTCTACTCCAACCAAGCCTTACCCCTAACTCTCATGTCTTTATGTCATGCATGCATCCCCTCTCTGACTCTGTCTTTGCTCTTGCTGTGCCCCCACCTGACCTACCTCCTCTCAGCCTTTTCAGCTGCCCAAATCAGTTCAGTCCTCCAAGACCCTCCTCCTCTGTGATGCCCTGCCTTCACCATTTCTCTGAACTCTTTCTCTGTACACGCTATTTATCTATGGCTGCCCTTCCCAATAATTTATAAGCCCCTCAAGAGCCCAAGCCATGGTTCCTCTTTTCCTTGCAGGACTGGACCTGGGGTTGTGGTGAATAAACCCTCACTCAAGTGACTCCATTCTTTGAGCTTCTGGCTTTATACCTGAAAGGTAAGAAGATGACACTTTAGCAAGAATGGCCAATCTGTGGGATCCCTACCACTGCATCCCCTCCCTGAGTCAGAGCAGACATTACTAACTGATTACTGGGGGGGGGTCCACTGTGACCAGATACACATTTAGAATGTTTTCTGAATGCAACGTTCCAAGCAGTCATTACTAAGAAATGCAAAATTTGTGAGCAAGACAAACCCTATTTGCCACTCCTTGATACAGTAAACTCTATGGGATCTTAATATCTGAAATGTGAGGACCTACCATGAGCCCGATGCAAAAAATATAAGAATGGGAGACTGGAACCTAATTTATAGATTATGCACTCATGAGTAAACCCCAATTTCCATATGCCTCAATTTCTGTCAGATGGGGCATATTTTATAAGTTGTGATCAATTGATCGATCTATCTATCTAGATACATATATCACTCCTTTTTACCTGTTATAATAAGGAAAATTAGATTGCCAGGCTTGTTATAATTGTGTGTAAATATAAAGTTATTAGGCTTTAAATGAGGAGGTCTGAGGATTTCTCCTAGCAGTCCAGGGACTTAATTCATTGGTTTGGAATATTTTTTTTCAGCCTGTCCAAGACCATGTTTGCCTTCCTTCTGGTTCTTGCCTATGCTGCACTCCCATACAATTGTCCTATTTAGTACTTCCCAGTGAGTCTGTTCTTACCAAATTCACTGTTACCCCCTCCTCCTTTTTTCTGGACAATAAGGTAAGCTCCTAGGAATTGTCTAGCAAGCATGGGTTGGTTCAGTTGCCTTGGCATGAAGAGACCGGAGAAGAGAACTCTGTTCCCCAGCCAGCCAGACAGTAAGCCACTCGAGGGTATGGGCTCTGTCTCCTGCAGCTCTATCCTCGGCACCCCACACAGGGCCAGGAGTTTCATGGACTCTCAGTCAAGATTAGATGAATGGACTGACAGAGGGAGGAAAAGCGCTGATACCATTTAATGCCCCGACACCGTGCATTCTGCATGCCAAGCCCGTGTGCACACACACTGCTCTCACTCGGACACAATTATGTTAAAAGAGCAATTAGCAACCTTTTAAACCTGATTGCCAACTCTTCCATTAATCACTTGCAATTATAAACCCCAAATCTTCAAAACAATTGGTCCCAGACGCCCACTAGAGAGAAACGCTAATAACCTTCCTTCTTCATCTGGAAATCTCTGCTCAGTTGGAGCCTCTGGGTCACAGAGGGGTGGAGAGGCCACGAATGGCTGAAAAGCCTGACATGGGAGGGGCGACCCTAGAAAAGGGGGTAGAAAAGTCACCCCTCAGGGGCCAGAGGACATTGTGGGAGGCTGCTTCATCTTCCCCCTGCCTGTTTCTCTCCCCCATTCCCACCGCCAGCCAGGGCCATATATCTCCCCGTGCTTTCTCCAAGCCACTCTAATTCCACATTATGAAGAGGCTCTCTCTAATTACTGCAGCTAATTAGCTCCTCGCAGCCACCCCAGTCGAGGTGCTCGAGAGACAGAGCAGCCTGCAAGGCGTCGGACGTGGCTGGCCGCCTCCAGCCGCCAGCCGCCACTCTGCCACCGCAGTGCCACCCCTCGCACTGACCCCCGTGTTCCAGGGGAAAGGGGGGAGGAGGGGAGAGGTGGCAGGAGCCTGCTCGGTCAATCCGAACCCCCTCTCTCTGCTGGTCCCCCGCTGCGGGCGGCAAGCAATTCAGACCCGAGTGCAACAGCTAATTAAATCAATATGAGATAATGAACGGCAATTAGAGGTCCGGCTAGGCACATCTTCTCTTGTAAATACTGTTTCTCTCCCAACGGGGAGCTCTTTTTTAATAATCTGTTTGTGTTTCATTTCCAGGAGCTGTAATTCCCCCAAGAAGCACTTTGGGAAAGTGATTTGTTTGTCTGTATAATCGCCAAAGCATTCCGTTAGGCTTGTTTGTTTTGCTGAGCGCCTGCTACTAGTGGAGAGAAACAATTCGCTTCTCTCCTCTTATTGATTTATTTTTTTTGAAATGTTATTTCTGTTTCCTGCCTAGATATCCTGACATTGGACCAGGCCAGGGCGTTGCATCATAGAGGTCCAATGAGCTGCTTCCTGTCTCATCCCCTTGCTCCCTCTCCACCATTTTGAGGAATGAGCAAAACTAGAAATCTTAAGAGATCACAGAAGGATTGAACGAAAGCCTGGCGATTCCCATCCTACAGATGGGGACACTGAGGTCCAGAGTGGCCATGGATGACTGACAAGCTTACCATTCTCCTCTCCCCCATTCACATATCTCATAAATTTCCTGTGGTGCCCAGGGAGAGGCTTGAGAGAGCATTATAAGGAGCCCTCTGCCCTCAAGGAGCTTGCAAATTTATCGGGTGTGACAGCCCAAGGCACATATCAATTAGAAAGCAATTAAGTGCCTAATTGTGTGGCACCAACAAGCTCAAAGAGTTCAGGGAAGGAAAAGATCCTTTGGGGTAGAGAATGGGAGGAGAGGACATTTGTATCTTAACTGTATCTCTAGTCTCCATCAAAACCAGTTTCTTGAGCCCTGGACTTCAGTATCTTCATTTGGATTCCCCACGGCCCCTCAAAGTCAAAATGCCCGAAATGGAAAACATCACGCACACCCCCAGTCCCACGTGTTTCCATTCCCATGCTCTCTGCTCAATAAGTGGCCCTCCAGACATCTAGTTTCCCAGTCTAGAGAACCTGATTCTTTTTCTGTTGCCATCTGCACCCAGTCAGTACATAGGACTTTGTAAATGTCTCTCATTTTTATTCACCTTGCTCCATCCTGCCATCACTACCCCAGTCCCAGCCACCAGCCCCTGGCACCCAGATTCTTACAACATTCACCCTACTGGTCCCAAGATGGCATCAATCCCATCCAATACCCATGCAATACCCACCCTGCACCTGGGGTGCTTTCTACAATGCAATCTGAGAATGCAGGCATTCTCTTGATTGAAACCCCTCTGTGTTCCCACAGGGTAAGGATCAAACACTTTCATGTTGACCTCTGGCTGTTGCTTACATCTTTAGCATGGACTTTTGCCACCTACACTTTCCCCTTGCACACACAGTCCATGCTTCCAGCTAGGGGCCTCACAAATGTGCACTGTCCTCTATACTCGGGCATCTGCAAGTGCTTCTTTTTCCACTTAGAACTGATCCTCAAACTTTCTTCTAAATGTCTGTAGTAACCGACTCTTATTCCTTTCTTAGTCATCATCTTGGAGAGTACCTCCTGCAGGAAGCCTTCTTATCCTTCTCCTCCCTAGGCTGGGTTGAATACCTGTTTTCTGGGCAGACATAGCCACTTGTGCTGACACCAGTTATAGTCCTAGAACTTTCCACATCCATGTGGTACTGTACTTCTCTGATCATTTTCCTCCGTGCCCTCACTGGAATAAGAACTCTTTGGGGTCTAGAGCATGTTCTGTTCTTCATCAAGCTTCCCACTGCTTAGCATTCTATAGGTGTTTAATAAATACCCATTGAATGCATGTTAGATTTAAAAAGCTGGAAGTCCCCTTAAAATTCATCAAATCCAATCCCATCATCTTTCTGAAAGCAAAACTGAGCCCTCAGAGAGGGAAAGAGGGCTTCCCAGAACCATGCAACAAGGTGAAAACAGAATTAGAGTACATCAATCCAAATCATCCTGACTACCCACACAGTGTTCAATCTGCCATATTTATTTGATTTCAGTCAAATCCAGGTTTATTTGACTAAACACTTATTTAAATATAAATAAGTAAATATTATATGACTAAATAAATATGGAGAGAACATGTACCTTGGGAATCTAGAGATGGCTAAAATATGGATCCCATCCTCAGAATTACATGGTCTTGTTTGTAGGGGGACAGACAAATTACTATCATAGGGGGAAATAGGTGCAAAAACAGATGTATAGTGAGCACAGAGGCAGGGTTTATTGGGGGTTGAAGGTTGCACTAATGGCTTGCCAGAAGGTGATGGGCAGTGTTCATGAAGAAAATAAATCTTTGCTGGCCCATGAAGGATGAAACATGACAAACAGCACTTTACAGTTTACATCTTACTCCATTTTTTTCAACAAATTTTATCTTCCACACAATTCTAAAGTTATGAGAGAAACTTTCACCACCAAAACTACCACCATCACCTCCAAGATGGAAGAGGGATCAGGGGCACTGGGAAGCTAAGTGATTTGCCCAAAGCTACAAATTATTCACTTTTTGAGGGGAAAAAACGTGATAAGGAAATGCTTGGCTTGAAAGATCCCTTGTTATTAACATGACTTGCCCCTGTTTATGGAGCCCTAGGAGGAGCCCTGGAGGATCTATGTATATCCTAGGAGGATATACATAGCTATCTTCTTACCTCCCCAATGACCTTCCCCATTGTACAGATGAGGAGACTGAGGCTCAGAGAGGTTTAAAAATTTGCAAGACACACATCTGGCCAATATTGAATCTATGATTCAATTCAGATCTTTCTGCAACACTATGCCTCTCTTCTGTGCAGAATAAACCCCTCTTTAAATATGGTTTGGAGTCTTTCAGACAGGTGCTGGTAGAGCATACCTGTGGCATTTGTAATAAAAAAGTTGGGAACCAAATCTGGGATTCAAACTGCCCATTCATTGTCCAGGCAAAGCTAATGACAGGAATTGTTGGTAGATGAGAATAGACAAGCGTCAGGGCTGTTAGATGGTTAAAGGTCATTCTGGAACATATAAGATATGTGTTATAACATGCAGGTTGTATAGAGATGTGAAATCAGGAGGATTTCTCAGAGGGAGAGGCCATGAGCCAGAGCCAGAGTGGGGCTCCCTTCCACAATGGGGGAGTGCCAATGCAAAGACGTCAGCACCACGGACAGCTTCTTGGTGGCGGGCTCACTAGGGCTGATCCTTGCACAGCTTACTGGTTATGAACTTACCTGAACAAGGAGCAGGACACAGCTAACCTATCCCAAAGGAAGACTGAGTCATTCCCCCTGGTCCTTGTGGGATCCTGCATGATTATCCCCCCTCTCCTTATTATTGGCCATGATGAACATAATGACCAGGTCAGATTTCTCTGCTCCTTAACCAGCTCCCCTTCCTGCTACCCTCACAGCTCAAAAACATGAAACCTAATTTTTTTCAGGACTACAAAAAACCCTGAACAGGAAAATTCTCATTTACAATGCACTGTTGCCAAAATGCCAAATTCATCTTCTCCCTCCTTTCCTGTCTGTATAAGGTCCAGGGTAAATCTGTAAATCTGCCTTCCAGTCACACTCTCCTACCTACAACTGTAGACATACCTACTCTTCACTTACTCTCTTCTGTCTTCAATTTATTTCCTTCTCCTCTCCTTTAAAACTATAATAAGACACTTTTGACTTGGAAAATCTCTGCCCAGTCCTGATATAACAGAAAACAGTGGGCTTTGGAATCAGGCAGAGAAGGATTCAAATACATGCTCCATTCTGTCTAGTTCCATGATCTTAGGCAACATTCTAAAGTTCATTTATCTCATTAGTAAACTGGAGATGATGCCTACATTTAGCTGCTATAAAAATTAGCAACAATGTATATATAGGTCACAGCAGCTCTAGTAATAACAATATTAACACTAATAATAAAAATAGAAATTATTAACTTATTAAGTGTTCACCATTTACTAGGCACTGTTCTAAATGTTTTACATAATTAAGTCCTCATACAAATCTCATGTGGTTATACTATAAATGCCCCCATTTTTCAGATATAGAAACACAGAAGTTAAATAATAAGCACAAGATTACATAGCTAGTAATTTTCAAGGATAGTACAAAGAAGATAGACTTTCAATAAATAGTAACTTTATACCTCACTTCTTCCTCCATCTCTATCATGTGTCTCCTTCCTTCCTTGGCTAATGATTTTGCTTGTCACCTTCCCCACCATAAGCTCCATTTTCCTCATCCATAAAATGAGTATCACTCCTAATTTCTAGGAATACACTGAAGACCCAGTGATAAGAATGGGGAAGTGCACCACGCATAAAATGTGCTTAATAAATACTTGTTGGAAAATAATTATATTCACCTACATTTTGTTCCACCCCCTTCAACTTCTAGAAATCTTCTGATCTCATCATACCTCAACTATTTTTCAAATAATCATTAATGATAAAGTTGCTACATGGAAGAGGGTTCCAGTTTTCATCTTTAGCCTCTTGGATGACCTTGCCACTACTGACCGACACAGCTAAGTCTCTCTCCTTCCTGGCTCCCAGAATCCTGTCCTTACCTCTTTCTACCTCTGAACTTCCTTCTCAGTTCCATGTGTTAAATGTACCCATATCCCCAAGGTTTGGTTCTGACTTCTCAACTTGCTTCTCTCCTGCCTCCAGTCCCTAGCTTCATGGGCTGATTCAGGGCAGAGGGGGAGGGGGAAGGAGGACTCCTATTTTGGTTTGAGTTCCCCCATAAGCAGAGACTCTGAGCTGAAATTTTGAGTGTAAGTAGTTTATTTGGTGGTCCCAAGAAACAATGGGAAAGAGCATGCAGAAGTGACACAGGGAAGGGAAGACAGCCAATCGAAGGAAAATCAAGTCAGATACCACTGTGGGCAACAAGAGCTTGATCCCACTAGAGAATGCTGGGAATCAGTTTGGAACAGGGCCACTTATTCACCAGCTCCCTCCTGGAGAGTGTTAAATCTCAGGCACTTCCAGCCTACGTGCACACAAGCAGAGCAGGTGCCAGCCAACAGCAATGCCCTTAGGCTGTTGGAATTCAGCCCAGCCAGCTCTACAAAGGTAAAGCCCCAGGGATATGGGTGAGGGCACCAATTGTGTCTGCTACAACTCCCAGATTCTCATCTCCATCTGCAGCTCCTCTCCCAAATTCCAGACCCAAATCCCCCAACTTGGGGTGGTCAGCTCTGCTGGACCTTCCTTGGCTCCTCAAACCCAGGGAGGTCATATCAAACATCCCACCCATCCCTACTCTGCCAGAAGCCCCACCCCAGCTGCCATCATGTCAGGCTCACCATAGATCTTCCATGTGCCCAGACTGGATTAGCTGCCCATTTCATATCCTTACCCTATCACCTCCCCCCGACACACAATGCCACAGATGCCAGTTTAGCTGTAGAAGGATGAGAGTTCAAATACTGGCACTGCCACATCCTAGCTGCACCCACATTGGTGCCTGGCCTCACCTCTCAGAGCTTCTGTGGTGTCATCCATAAAACGGGCATTTTAAAATAAGATTTTATGAGTGTTGATAAGATTATGTATGAAAAAGTACCTAGTCCAGTTTATAAAACATACTAGGTATTCAATCCTTTGTAACTATGATTATCCCAATCAGTGATCAGATTAATTCTCTTTTTTTCCTGATGCAATTGCGTATCTCCTACTACCTCACCTTTCCTTGCTTTTATTTTCTTGGCTATTTCAAGAGTTTCCAGGCTTTGCCAGAACACTGGATTGCTCCAGCGACCCACTAAACTTTTCTCCAGACCCCAATCTCTCTCCCTTCTAGTCTCCTTGCATAACAATACCAGACTCATGTCCCTGAAATGCCACATGCATATCACCTATTGCCAGTAGCCCACAGCTGTCTTCACAGTGACTTCTAACTTCCTTGTTCTGGCATTTAAGACCCTTCACAATCCGACACCATGGTTATGGTTTCCATTTTATCACTGCTTTCTTTTGGTCAAATGTCTTGTGCTTTCTTCTCTATGCTGATTCACTCATCAGATGTTTATTGAGCACCTACTATGTACCTATGTACCAGGCACTGTGCTGTGTACTGAGATGTTCATCATGATGCAAGTGGGAAAAATGGTTTTCCTTGCCTGAATCCTCCATCCAGCCTTTATCTACAATGTTCCCTACTCCCTATCCCACTACACCATCAAACCTCCCTAAGGAGGCATTTCTGTGTGTGGGAATAGGTACAGTCCCAGCTGCAAACCCCAGTCTGGTCACTTATGCTGGCTGACCTTTCTGTGGCAGAGTCATTTCCCTCTCTCAGGCCCTGTTTCCAAAAGATGAGAAGTACCACCAGCAAAGGTTGGTATAGGAACCAAATGATGACTCCCTCAAGATGCCCACATCCTAATCCTCAGAACCTGGGAATATAGTACCCTACATGTCAAAGGGGACTTTGCAGACATGCGTAAGTTAAGGATCTTGAGATAGGGAGATTATCCTGTAACCACAAGGGTCTTTCTAAGAGGGAGGCAAGAGGCTCAGAGTGCGTGGTGGAAGATGTGACAAGAGCAGCAGAGGGTGGAGTCACCAAAGGTAAGAGCCCAGAGACGAGGACCGCAGGTGGCCTCTAGAAGCAAAAAAAGCCAAGAAATGAGATCTCCCTCACAGCCTCCAGAAAGAACATAGCCCTGCTGACACCTTGATTTTAGACTTCTGACCTCCAGAACTGTAAGATAATAAACACGTGTTGCTTTAAGTCATTAGGTTTGTGGTCCTCTGTCACAGCAGCAATGAGAAGCAAATGCTGTTGTTTCATGGGGTGAGGACACTGACAGGTGGAGGACCTTGACCCATGAGAAGGCCACCTCCTCATCAGTGGCCAGACTAGTTTTACCTGGGCCTGTCCCTGCATGCAGGGCACTGAGATGCCTCTCTGGAGAGGATGTGACAGAATATAGAACATCCAGCTCACAATGTCAGGCATGTTGTAAGTCCTCAAATGGAATCTGAAGGTGTGGGGTGGGAGAGGCTCAGGTCCCCTCTCCTCCTGGAGGCTTCCCTAATCCTCGCAGCCCACCATGCTCGCTCCCTCATCTTACATTCTGTAGCGTGCGTCATCTGTAAAGCACTTGTCTATGAAAGATGCTTACATATCTTAGCATAGGAAATTGTTGCACATGGGGACCTAGGGGGCATCTCTATGCAATGTGCTTTTTTAGGTGATCATCATTTCATAGGTGAGGATACAAAGGCCCAAAGAGATTGCATGACTTGCCCAAGATCATTAAAAAACAGCATGGCAGAGCAAGAATGCAAAGCCAGTGATCCTGCCTCTTGGCCCAGTGCCGTGTGAATGTCCTGCTGGCCTGATTTCTGTCTTAATCTTGCCTGAATCCCCATTCCCAGGACCTTACACCTCAGCAGCCATCAACCCCAGAGAAATCAGCTCCCCCATCCCATCACTGGAGTCTCAGGAGGGCCCATCCTCAGTCCCTCTCCCAAGAGACATGACAAGGGGAGAAAGCTGGTTGGGGAGAAATGGTAATTTCCTGTAAGTCCATGACGGGATGAGAAATGGTGTCAGGATAAAATATGTCCCATCTCCTACTCAGCTTGGACGCAAGCCCAGGAGATGTGGTGTGCTAGGACTGGGCTTGGGGCGGGGGGAGGAGCAAAGCAGGGGGGAGGGGTATGAGGGGTAGGAGAATTGTTCTCCAAGTCACCAAGACATCTGAAAGTAAGATCCAGCACCCTTGCAGTGTGTAGGAAGGAGACCTCATCTCCACCCACAGCACTTGCAGGCTGGAAATGAGCCTCTCTTGGCCACTGTAGGCTAGGCTAGAGCCTAAAATGGTGCCTGAAGAATCATAACATGCTCAGTAAATTCAGGTTGAATGGATAACTCTGAGTTAGTATAGTTCCCAGCCCCACAATCCATAAGCTGGGAAGCTTAAATGCTACTTCCTCCCTCTGGGCCTCTGTTTTGTTATCTGTACATCTACCTCCCAGGAAACTGGTTGAGAAATCAAGTCAAGCATGTGCTAGGTGAACACCTAGATTCTAGAGTCAGACAATCTTGTGATCAAATCTCCTCTCCACTCCTTTCCAATCATTTGCTTCACATCTCTGAGTTTCATTTCCTTCTCTAAAAGATGGTCCTGTATAAGAATTATCAACATGTTGACCATCAATTGGTTGTATCAGTCATTTACACTTTAGTATGAATGAGCAGTCTATACACAGGTTTATGGTAGAAGCTGAAGGGACTCTCTATTTGTTTACTATATATCATGCTCTTCCAAGCACTTTGCATGTAAAAATTTATTTAATTTTCACAATAACCCTGTGAAGTTCGAAGCAGGGAGGGAAATTTCACAGAGCCACCCAGCTGGTAAGAGGCCAAGTCAAGATTTAGCCCAAAGTCTGTATAAATCCAGACCCTGAACTCTTAATAGTCCATTACCTCCTCAGATCAAAATTGCTTACATGCCATGAAAATTAGCTTAGAATCCATCCTGCAGTCCAGTGCTTCCCAAACTTGTCTGTGCACTGGAATCAGATTCCTGAGTCAGCAGGTCTGGAGTGGGGCACAATAGGCTGCATTTCCAACCAGCTCACAGGAGCAGTTGAAGCTGCTGGTCCACTTTGAGGAATGGAGTTCTAGGCAGTGGGGTTGCACTGGTGGTTTTGAAACAGAGATGTGACAGAGTCAGATGAAGCTGTAGGAGCTTGTCTGGCTTCTGTGTGGAGGATGAATAAGAGGAGGTGGGGCTGGAGGTGGGTGTTTACACCCTGAGGTTCCTTCGTGCTTAAAAGCCTCCTGATTTGATTCTTAGAGATTTTCTAAGCCTCTTAGGGAAAACGGATGGAATGTAAGAATGCAGGAATCTTCTAGCTCCACCTCTCCCCAGGCTGAAAAAGAATGTCAGCTTTGAGGCAGCTTTCTGCTTAAAAATGATGCTCTGAGCAGCCACTCAGTATTCCAGGGACCACGCTGGATTCAATACATCAAAGGTTGAAGGATCATATAGCCCCATTAGCTGCAAAGTTTAATTTCCCTTCGGGGCTGGTGGTACAATGAAACTACAGCAACAATTACAACTTCCCGTTCACTGACAACCTGCTCAGATCAATAACGGGCCACGTCGCCAGATTCAGCCTCATTCGTCAGGAGGCTCTGGGCCACCCAAGGCCCATCACTGCCTCCCGCACCCCCTCCATACAGAGTGACAGGGGAGAGAGTGCGGGGACCCCTCCCAAGGTGCGGAGTCTCCCTTCCTGATTTTGCAGAGGGGGACACCAGAGGCCAAGAGGAGGGGAACCTCATTAATTAATTAGCGGACCACATAGCTAATCAAGTGACAACTCTTCTAAGGCCTTGGGGGCGCAGCCATGCAGGAGGCAGGTGTGGTCCTTGACTTCATGGCAAAACAAAGGTAAACAAGGAAACCAACAAGCCAGAAAACTTAAGATTGGGAAATGTGACTCTTCAGTGGAGTAGTCATGGGGACACTGGAACAGCTCTTGAAGGAAGCGTAGGAGGGAGCTCTTGAAAACCTGGGGAAGGGCATTCCAAGAAGGGGACCTGCAAGGGCAGAGGCGTGAGGTGGGAACAAAATTGACAAGGGAGGAGCAGAAGGAAAATGGACATAGAGCTTCATGACTGGGGTGGGGTGGGGGGGCACAGATTAGGCCAGGGGGCTGGCAAGGGCCAGGCAAGGGCTCTGGGTTTCCTTCTGGGCCCAGTGGGGATCCAGCGAGGGCTTCTGCAAGGGAATGACTTTCATGAGGTTGCGTGTGGAATCCAGGGCCAGTCTGAGACAGAACCAACGTCTCCTGAAACCCCAGCTTTCTTCTCGCCCCACTGGACTCTGTGTTACAGGAGCATTGGCCAAAGAAAAAAGTTCTGTGGAGTCAGCAATGTCCAGGTAGGCAAATGGAGACCCTCACGATGTCTTCAGGACATGAACTGGGGCCTTTGGATTCCATACTCCTCATGGTTTGGTGCTGCCATTGTTTTATAAGGCTATCCATTCCCTCATCAGATCCTCATAGCGAGCCTGGGATGCCAGGGTCTGGGGTGAATGTCTCACTTCAACAGATGAAGAAGCTGAAGGTCAAGGCAGCTGCAGAGGCATTGCTACCCACCCCAAGGCAGGCTACGATCAGTCTTCTGCCCCACTTCTAGATCCACACCAGCTAGAGCCCAGCCCACCACCATACCTCCAGGGACTTCTGGCAAAGGCCAGAATCATCTCTTTCGAGATTTCTATGAGACGGGAACCAGCTTCCTCCCTCTTCTCTTCCTCTGAGCCTTCCTTTCATTTTTTTTCCCCAATACTGGCATTCTTCCTTGATTTATTAATACGACAGTTATTAAACCCCTGCTCTAGGCTAGACAGTGGGAAACCGATAAACAGAAACACAAAAAGGATCAGAGGGAAAAAAGGAAAGTTCAGGGGCCATAGAACACAGAGGACAGAAGTCAAATTTCAAATCGAATGATGTTGCTGTATTCCTTCTAGGAGTTATTCCCCCAAGGCTTGTTTATGGCTCTGCCTTTCCTGCATTTCTACCTTCAACCTAGCTTTATGGTAGTCTCCTGAGGACCCACCTCGGTCTTTGTTGCAATTCTTAGCACAGTGTCTTGCATGGGTTGATCCTTCAAAGGTAGCACATACAGTATGAAAGCTGAGAGCACACACTCTGGGACCAGGTAACCAGGAATCACCCTCAGCTATGAGGTGTGTATGAGCTGTGTGATCTTGGGCAAGTGACTTAACCTCTCTGAGCATCAGTGTCTTCGTGTCAAAAATAGGGCTATGATAGAGTCTCTCTCCTAGGTCTTCTGTAAGACTCAGCAGTGAGAGTGGCAAAGTTGCCTGCACAAGGGACAATGTCCCCTGCAGGGAACTTGCTATCTGGTTGTTGTGCTGCCCTGGGCAATCCATATGTCTCTCAGCTTTGGCTTCCCTTTCGTATGTCCTCATGGTACAACAGTCTAGAGGGGGCACAGTGGCCAGAAACAAGGGCAGTTCCAGCCTCCTGCAAGGCTTGGGAGGAAGGCAGAAGACAGAGGAGACAGAATGCAGCCCCTCTGCTCAGCTAGTCCTGAACCAACAGAACTTTCTGTTGGCAAGATGGATGGCACCTGACAGCCAATGCAACAGGGGATGTGGGGAGGAGTGTGGGTCCTGGAGAGAGGGATTAGGTGGGGCACACACCACACTGAGAAGCCCAGGTGGTTGTGATAAGACAGGAATAGAGCCATTCTCTGGTCCTGAAATATGGCCCCTGGCCAATGTGAATGCCTTGGAAGAATTAATGCACACAACACTGATCTGTAGTTCATCTGCCAGATGGAGGTCTGTGTGGGAGAAAGGCAGGGTCTGTTAATGGATTCCCAACACCCTCCAAGTTCCTAGAGAACTGGGGGCATGTCTCCTGCACCATGGAGGAAAGAGCCACTCATGCAGAGAAACTGAGTGTCCTTTTACTGCTCAGGGGGAAAGACACGGGATGGGAAGTGGCAGTATACTCAGTGCTATGCTGGTGCCTTTGCATGCCACCTCAAATGAGGGAGAGTGAATATGTCCATTGTGCGGATGGGAAAACTGAGGATCAGGGAACAGAAATAATGCTGTTATATAGCAGAACAGAATTTGTACTCAGGTTTTTTTCCACCCCCCCCCCACCCCGAGTACTCCTCTACTAAGAAATTCAAGAAAGAAGGGACATTAGAGTCTATGTGACTTGACTTCCTACTCCAAGGTGGGAATCTTGCAACCAGGGCCCCTTCTGCAAAGCATTCATACATTGCTGCTGAAGAGATGGTTAGTTCACTCCTTCCAGCACACCCCTCAGCCAACTGAAGACAGATCCTTCCCAATCCTGTTGGCCCTTCCCTACTTAGTTAGCAAGCGTCTATTGAGAGAGGAGAAGGAGGAAATGAAGCTTTGTGGAAGTCACATATTCTTGATGTGAAGTCATTCAGCAGACTAGGAGGAACAAGAATGTGAACATTATAACCACTCCCAGAATTTGGGATCTGGTCTGTGATAGCACCTTTTTAACTGAGTAACACTGGGTTTCCTTCACTGTCCTCACTTCTTTGAGCTTCGACTTCTTTCTCCTTAAAGTGGGGATAATAGATTACTTCAAAATAAAATTGTGCTATCAACAGAAGAATGGATACACAAATTATGAAGTATCCATACAATGGAAAACTACTACGCAATAAAAAAGTGACCCACTGATACATTTCAACAATGTAGAAGAAGCACAGAAGCGTTATGCAAAATGAAAAAAGCCAGATACAAAAGGTGACATACTGTGTGATTCTATTCCATGACATTCTGAAAGGCAAAACTAGAAGACAGAAATCTAATCAGTACTTAAAGGCAAAACTAGAAGACGGAAATCTAATCAGTTCTTGCTTGAAGCTGATGCTGGGAGTAGGGGATCGACTGCAATATGATATTTTTAAAGTGAGATGAAAACATTCTGTATCTTGATAGTGTTGGTGGTCACACTACTGTATACATTTGTTATAGCTCAGCAAACTGCACAGTTTAAAAGGATGAATTTACCACAGGTACCTCCTGCCTCGGTAAACCTGACTTTTAAAACAACTGTGAGGATCTGGTAAATGTGTGATGCATGCACACAATAAGTGTTGATTTCTTCAGCCTCACCAAGGTAGTGAGATCGGTAGAGCTGGATTGCTCTATCCCACTCAACCAGTAGGTGTTGCTAACAAACCACAAGCCTTTTACACACACACACACACACACACACACACACATATATATATCTTGACGGGCCCATTCTTTCACACTTTTGGCATCAGATAAGAGAAATCTATATTCAGATTTTAATTTTTTAAAATTTCTGTTGAAAGTGAGGGCTGTCTGCCTGCCTCTGATAAACAAACTGTGGGTGATGAGCTCAGTCCTTTCCCCCATCCAGACCAACGACATAACAGACTTGGCCCCAGGCCATACACCAAGCAGTGGAGGTGAGCTCCAAGGTGGCGCTGGGCAGCCTGTGATGTTTGAAGTACTTTTGTGGCTATCCCTACTGGGCGTGGCTGGAACATTTCTTGAAATCTTCCAGCCCACAGGTGAACCCGGTGTCTTGGGATGCTGGAGGTCTTGCCAGTGCCAGGCCTGTGGGCAGGAGCAAACTTTGAGGTTAGGTGGACACGCTCCTCCCCATCCCCTCCTGGCTATGCCTCTTCCAATAACAATATTTTCTCTGCTCCCTCTGAAGAGAAAGTCATGTGTTAAATGGAAGATTTGCTTGAGTGAGTCACTGGGAACCTAAGCGAAATCATATTAAGGAAGTAATATTTATTATATCCATAAAGCAACCCGCACAGGCAATGTGCGGGGGCCAGATGGGAGACCCAGATGTGCAGGGAGCCAAATCAAGCCTGTCGGGAGGGTGGGGGGAAGGGTGTCTGGGCCTGTGAGTTAAAGCCCTTCAGCCAGGGAGGAATTGGAGGTGGATTCGCTTGGGGGTGGGACGTTGGGGGGGGGCGTTCAGGTAGCCTCAGAGGTGGGGGCTCTCAGAAGAAGGAAAAGGAAGTCAAGGTTTCCCTGCCATGGCAGTGACTGCTAATGTGGTCCACGATATTGCAGGGGAGGGGCAGCCGGACAGCCAAAGATGAAAAAGGCCAAATTTGATGTGCAGGATGTGCATAATCAGAGTGGGAGGTGTAGAGGAGGAGGGAAGGAAAGAAGGAAGGAAAGGGGAGACAGAAAGAGGGGACCGTTGAGGACAGTTGTCCGAGTCATTGCTTGTTCAAGAATGCTCAGCCAATGAGCCAAGTAGAGGCTGCAATCCAATGCATACTGCATTTTGAGGCTGTATATCTTGGTCAGGAGTAGGCTCTACCTTGAAGCCTTTTACTACTTTGCATAGAGGTGCCAAATGGGTTAGTCCAAGTCCTAGAGGAAAGAATGGAAGGAAGGGAGTGGAAGGGAGTGGAGAAGAAAACACCCAGAATCTCTGATTTTCCTGCTCTGCACATTGCACATTGCCGGACTGCCCACTATATCTCATGGTTAACATTCTTCTCGCCAGCTGGTCCACGCCAGTCCCACTGATACTTCAAAGCCCAGATCACGTCACCAACACCAGGAAGACTTCCCGGTGGTCCACATCTCCCAGAGGGGGTTCATGATTCCTGCTGAGCAACCTGATGAGAAGCCTGGAGCTTCATCTGCAAGACCAGTGAGCCCTGAAAGCAGCTGAGATGCCTTCCTTGCTACTGGTGTCAATGACACTTTTTTTAAAAAAAGATTTATTTATTTAGACAGAGAGAGAGAGAGAGTGTGAGAGAGGGTTAAGGAGCAGAGGGAGAGGGAGAGAAAATCTCCAACAGACTCCCCACTGAGTGCGGAGCCCAATGCGGGGCTCTAATCCCATGAGCCCAAGGTCATAACCTGAGCCAAAACCAAAAGTCAGATGCTCAACCAACTGAGCCACCCAGGCACTCCTCAGTGACACCTTGATGACGCCCCTCCCCCCATCCACAGCTCTCTGGGCTCAGGACTGTCCAACTACCTAGGATCCTTGCTGATCGTCATAGGTGCAAGGAACTGAATGTCTCCTTTTATTAGTCTTTAAATTCTTGTGGTTGATAAAGATTATAATGGTGGCAAATCAGACACTACTAGGCAAGTGTGCAGACAGGGTGACTGTAAACAGTGACCTGGACAATGTGCAGAAAACACCTGTTATTCTTGACCCCCCCCAACATCCATTCCTCTGTCTTCTGGGAACAGGGTGTTTATATTCCTTTAGGAACCCACCCTTCCACCATTCTCAGTCCCTGGGACTCTGGTTGCACTGACTCCTCTCCCTGGCTCCAGAGGTGAGTGTTATTCCTCCAGGTCACAGTGATCTGTTTAGGAATGGGCACATGACCCAAGCCATCCAATGAGAGCCAGTCCTGTGACTTTTGCTACATCTCTCAGGAAAGAGACTCTTTGGGAATGGGGGGCAAATAATTCAAATGGAGTTACAGCTGCAGTGGCCATCCACAGAAATTCCTTCCCCAAGAATTGAGCCAACTCAGAGAAAAGCAGACCCTAAGAGATAAAAAGACAGATATTCCTGATGCTGCTTGGGCACCTAGAGCCAGCCATACCTGAATCTCTTACCATATACACGCACCAATACATTCCCTTTCTAGATGAAGGCAGTTTCATTTGGTTCCTGGCATTTAGAGCCCTGATTAATAAGCAAAGTTTCCTAAATCTAATTCTTCTTTGGGCATCGCTGAAATGCAGAAAAATGGGGCTTTAAATTGGGAGTTAAAATATCTGAGATTTTATCCCAGTTCTTAGATTAAGTAGGTAGTTGACCCTAAGTCACTCATTTCCCCTCACCAGGCCTAGTATTCCCTTATCTAAAATAATAGTTACCTTTTGTTTGACTAAGATTTGCTTTTTTTTTTTTTAAATAAAATATGTTCTTTAAATTTCTGTGTGGAACAGTGACTTTTTTGGGTAGTTAGGAAGGCTCCATTGCCACGGGCACATCTCTAAACCCTTTAGCCACTTCCTGTGGTCTCCGCACTACCTCCAAGTGAGGGTACCGCAACCTTCTCCATGCCCATCACTTCTCTGAATGCCAGCTTTCTCACTGCAGGATGGGGATCATTATTTTTAATCTTCACAGCCAGAGACTGTGCTAAATGTTCTCTGTGTATCCCCACTTTTAATCTTCACACAGCCTTATAAATTAAATCCTATTATTATCTTTACAGAACAGAAAACCCAAACTCTGAGAGGTTAAGACTCTCACCTAAAGTCAAATCCCGAATTAGGATTTGAATCCATGTCTGTGTGATCCCAGAGCTTAAGAACTAGTATGTACTGACAGTAGGTATACACGGATCTAAGACAGAGCCTAACACAAAGTTGACACTCAGAGTAGATATAAATGCACTGATGTCCAACAGAATTTCCTACAGTCATGAAAATGTGTCAGTGCTTTCCTGCCCAACACAGTAGCCCACGTGTGGCTCTTGAGACTGAAGAAGTAGGGCACCTGGGTGGCTCAGTCGGTTAAGCGACTGCCTTCGACTCTGATCATGATCCCAGGGTCCTGGGATCGAGTCCCACATTGGGCTCCCTGCTCTGCGGGGAGCCTGCTTCTCCCTCTCCCACTCCCCCTGCTTGTGTTCCCTCTCTCGCTGTGTCTCTCTCTGTCAGATAAATAAATAAAATCTTTAAAAAAATAAAAGATTAAAAAAAAGACTGAAGAAGTAAGTTTTAACTTTTATTTAATTTTCATGAGTTTAAATTTCAAGAGCCACATGTGGCTGGCGGCTGGCATATTGGATAATGTGAGACTAGACACTCTGCTCCATCAAGGGAAGTGGACCATGTTTGTAAAATAAGTATTACCCAGAGTCAAGCTGACCTGTGTTCAAATCGCAGTTGGCCATTTACTGGCATTTTGACCTTAGACAAGTGATTTCAATTTACAGTGCCAAAGACCACTCCCTCATAGGATAGACATGACATTCACTCACATATTCATTCAACGACATTGAGCATGGGAGTCCTGTGCTAGATGCTGGAAATATGGTGATGGACAGGACAGGAAAGAACCCAGTCCTTAAGAAATGTCCAACCTTGGGGATACTTGTCTATAAATGTACATAATGTACATGAGGCAGGGAGCACAGTGCCAGGTACACAGCACATGCTTGAGCAATGGAAGCTCATTTCAGGAAGCACAACTTATACAATAGTATATGTCAATGATACCTCAATAAAGTTGGAGGAAGGTGGGAAAAACTAAAAAGAAAGAAAGAAAAGGAAGGAAGGAAGGAAGGAAGAGGGAGGGAGAGAAAGAAAGGAAGGAAAGGAAAAAAAAAAGAAAAGCAGACATCTTCTGGAAGAGACTTGGCAATGTCTCCAGAGCATTTTGTGTTAACTCGAGAAAGTTGGGAGGGTATGCAAATGGATCTGTTAAATAAAGAATATTCCTAGGTAAAATCATTATGCAGAACAGTTTCCCCTCTGCATAAGGTGGCAAAAATTATCTCCCCGGTGCCAATTATGTGCTTGTTAGCACTGACATTCTCAGAGTCATTACACCGAATGGGTGCCGTTTATGTAAGATCTACACTGAGTTCTATTGTAATTTTTTCTCTGTTTACAACTCGGTATAATAAATGTCATTTTTTCAAATGTTAAGGTATTTGGTATTCAGTCTAACATTAAGGCTTGGAATGTGTTTGCCCCTAAAAGGCACTCACATCCAAACACCCTCAGGTGTCATGAAATGGAACAAATATGCAATGGGGGTGGGGGTCAGGAGACAAGAATTCCATTTCTGACTATGTCCTTGAACATGGAGCTTCCATCTTCTGAGACTAATTGCCCCCTGTGTGATACGACGTGATCAGATGAAGTAATTTCTAAGGTCTTTTTGCAGGCTTGATTTCCTGTAACCCTGTTAAGATGCTCAGCTTTTGTTGTTGTTGATTACAACCATATTAATATATTATACATTAATATATATCATTTTATATATAATGTGTCTTGTGTAATATATTTTTAAAAGACAAATGGAGCAAAATGGAGAGTACAAAGATAAATGAGAGATAGATAGATGATAGATAGATAGATAGATAGATAGATAGATAGATAGATAGAATGACAAACAGTGGGAAAATGATGAATTATCGTGCAAATGTTATTGAAAAAATTAAATCACTCGGTGAGGGAAAATCAAGATGGAGTCTTACCTCACACCATATACAAAAATAAAGTCCAGATTTGCTAATCATAAAAAGCAAAAACCAGAAGGCAAAGGGAAAACAGAGGAGAGTAGTTTTGTGACCTTCAATGGGAGGGGGTCGGATTTCTTGAAAACATCCCAGTATTAAACATTAGGACAGTGGTAAAGGAAGGAATTTATTACTTTGAAATTAAAGATTCTTGTCCCATGTACACCACAGACAAAGTTAGCACAAGGCCAATGTAGTGAAACAAGATATTTGGAAAGAATAACTAGCTAGGAAACACAGAAATCTAAAATCGGGGGGGGGGCAGAAAAAAACTTAGAAAATCCAATAGTAAAATGGACAAAATATATTAATAAATAATTCACAGAAAAGGGAAGAAAATTACTAATAAGTATATTAAGATGTGTTCAAAATTGAATTGAGGAAGACACAAAGAAATGGAAAAACGTTCCATGCTCATGGATTGGAAGAACAAATATTGTGAAGATGTCAATCCTACCTAGAGCAATCTACACATTCAATGCAATCCCCATCAAAATACCATCCACTTTCTTCAAAGAAATGGAACAAATAATCCTAAAATTTGTATGGAACCAGAAAAGACCCCGCATAGCCAGAGGAATGTTGAAAAAGAAAAGCAAAGCTGGCGGCATCACAATTCCAGACTTCCAGCTCTACTACAAAGCTGTCATCATCAAGACAGTATGGTACTGGCACAAAAACAGACACATAGATCAATGGAACAGAATAGAGAGCCCAGAAATGGACCCTCAACTCTATGGTCAACTAATCTTTGACAAAGCAGGAAAGAATGTCCAATGGAAAAAAGACAGTCTCTTCAACAAATGGTGTTGGGAAAATTGGACAGCCACATGCAGAAGAATGAAACTGGACCATTTCCTTACACCACACACAAAAATAGACTCCAAATGGTTGAAAGACCTCAATGTGAGACAGGAGTCCATCCAAATCCTAAAGGAGAACACAGGCAGCAACCTCTTCGACCTCAGCTGCAGCAACTTCTTCCTAGAAACATCGCCAAAGGCAAGGGAAGCAAGGGCAAAAATGAACTATTGGGACTTCATCAAGATAAAAAGCTTTTGCAAAGCAAAGGAAACAGTCAACAAAACCAAAAGACAACTGACAGAATGGGAGAAGATATTTGCAAATGACATATCAGATAAAGGGCTAGTATCCAAAATCTATAAAGAACTCATCAAACTCAACACCAAAAGAACAAAGAATCCAATCAAGAAATGGGCAGAAGACATGAACAGACATTTTTCCAAAGAAGACATCCAAATGGCCAACAGACACATGAAAAAGTGTTCAATATCACTCGGCATCAGGGAAATCCAAATCAAAACCTCAGTGAGATACCACCTCACACCAGTCAGAATGGCTAAAATTAACAAGTCAGGAAATGACAGATGTTGGCGGGGATGCGGAGAAAGGGGAACCCTCCTACACTGTTGGTGGGAATGCAAGCTGGTGCAGCCACTCTGGAAAACAGTATGGAGGTTCCTCAAAAAGTTGAAAATAGAGCTACCATATGATCCAGCAATTGCACTACTGGGTATTTACCCCAAAGATACAAAAGTAGGGACCCGAAAGGCTACGTGCACCCCGATGTTTATAGCAGCAATGTCCACAATAGCCAAACTGTGGAAAGAGCCAAGATGTCCATCAACAGATGAATGGATAAAGAAGAAGTGGTATATATATACAATGGAATATTATGCAGCCATCAAAAGGAATAAGATCTTGCCATTTGCAATGACGTGGATGGAACTGGAGGGTATTATGCTGAGCGAAATAAGTCAAACAGAGAAAGACATGTATCATATGACCTCACTGATATGAGGAATTCTTAATCTCAGGAAACAAACTGAGGGTTGCTGGAGTGAGGGGTGGGGTGGGAGGGATGGGGTGACTGGGTGATGGACACTGGGGAGGGTATGTGTTCTGGTAAGCGCTGTGAATTGTGCAAGACTGTTGAATCTCAGATCTGTACCTCTGAAACAAATAATGCAATATATGTTAAGAAAGAAAAAAAGAAGAAGAAGAATGTAGCAGCAGGGGAAGAATGAAGGGGGGGAAATCGGAGGGGGAGAAGAACCATGAGAGACAATGGACTCTGAAAAACAAACTGAGGGTTCTAGAGGGGAGGGGGTTGGGAGGATGGGTTAGCCTGGTGATGGGTATTGAGGAGGGCACGTTCTGCATGGAGCACTGGGTGTTATGCACAAACAATAAATCATGGAACACTATATCTAAAACTAATGATGTAATGTATGGGGATTAACATAACAATAAAAAAATTAAAAAAAAAAAGATGTGTTCAAAATTGTATGTGTTGGGTGACATGGAAATTGAGATAACCATGAAGTAGTGCATTATGCCCATTTGATTGGCCAAAGTCAAAGACAAAGATAGCATCCTGCTTTGGCAAAAATGTGGTAAAAGAGGAATTCTTACACACAGATGGAGAGAGCATGAATGATGCAGGCATCTGAGAACAGTCTGGCCAGACTCAGTGGAGTCAAGTGTGAGGATATCCAAGAGCTCAGCAAACCCACGGTTGGTCATACAGCCTGGAGAAATTCTTACTCAGGGCTACACAAGAAGATACACCAAGGGTGTTCACTGCATTCTTATTATGCTGACAAAGTTGCAGCATTCCTTCACTTGAGAACCAGGTGAGCCATACCTGGTGGGAGAACTAGGAAATATTCTACAACCATCAGAAGAAATGAGCCAGATCTATATGCAGCAGCATGGGCAGACTTCAAAAACAATGCTGAGCAAGAAGAGTAAGAGCCAGAAAGAGAACTCCAAACCATTTCTATAATTTACAAAAGCACACGCACCATGTACTTTTCAAAGATGCAAATACATACAAATGGACAGACAGTGGGTTTGGGGGCATAGAAACCAGGATAAGTGCCCATGTGGGCAAGAGGAAGAGCGTCAGGGTGGAAGGTGGAGGGGAGTAATTTCAAACAAGAGTACTTACAGAGAGGGGCTTCTCAATTCTGAGCACCTGAGCCCCCCTCCTAGCAAAAATCATGATTTCCATGTGTTAGGTTCCTAGGTACTATGCTAAGGGAGATGAGATGTAGACTGGGCATATCTGTATCTAATGTATATGTTATTTAACATAAATAATTTAATCCTCACTTTCAGCACCATTTGGAACTGGACAGATTTATATCTCTCAGGTCAGATCCAGACACACTTCTCCAGAGAGGGGAACACATGTGATGAGTGGTTGTACACCCAGCCCCTAGAAGACACCAGCCATGAGTGAGTAGTCAAGAAAAGGATGTTCAGCTGTTGTTCTGAAGCACGAAGCACACTGTCACCCCATCTACTGATAAAAGGGAGGTGTCTGTCCTGACTCCCAACATTAATATTTTGAGGGTCTTCCTTCTTTCCTCTCTCTCTTCTCCTACCCTGACATCATCACCGAAATAAGATCCACTGAGATAAATGCCTCTCAGGACAGTCTTACAATTTATGAGTGTGCTCCAGGGAAAACCTAGAAGTTGGTACCATTCTCAACTTGCTGTGTGACCTTGGGCTCACTGAATGTGTTGCTTCATGCCCATTGCTATGAGCTGAGAGCCTATCAACTACTGAAACAGCCACCTGGCAATCATGTTAAATCCCTTGCCCAAAGTTCCAGGGTTCAAATTCGCAGAGCCAGAATTTGAACCCAGCCAATGAATCCAACTCAAAACCCATGATCTCAGCCACTGCTCACAGCTTCCAAGCACATGCCATTGTTCAGACTTTGCCCTGCCTTTTCCCTGGATCCCAGGGAGCCTTGAGCCTCATGGAGCTCTTGGACCACTTCTGCCCCTCATAGGAACCTGTGAAGGCCACTTTTCTGACCTTGCTCCTGGCTGACAATACTTTACCGTGACAAACACCATAGTGTCTGAATCTGCAGGTGGCTATCTGTCCCCAGTCCAGCTCATGATGGCTGTGCTCAGGTCAGAACAAAGTGTCCCCATAACAGCGTTATTAATCTTGCATCACTCCCTCTCCAGCCTCTTCCCTGGCCAAGAATAGTGTGGCCCCATAATTCCTGCTGCAATCCTAGTGGATCCCACAGCTCAGGCATGAAGAGCCACAATCATTTGTGAAAGGAGAGCTTGCTCATTTGGAGTTCCCCTTCAATCCAGAGGAATGCTCACATTTTAAAGGGATTCAGAAAACAGCCACCTGGCAAGATTGGTTTGGGGAATCCTCAATTTCAGACAAGTGAACTGAGGTTCAGATAGGGTAATTGTGGATGAACTGAGCTAGGTTTCCTGGGGGGTTTTTTGTTTGGTTGGTTTGGTGTTTTGTTTTGTTTTGTTTTTTGTTTGTATGTTTTAGTTGCTAATGAAAAGAAAGACCAATATAGTAAAAAAGGCTCAATTTTACTTTCTGGGCAAGAGAAAGGGTGATACCATAAAGGTTTCTGAAGGGTGACACATGATATGCTTGGGAACTTTTCTGTGTCGTAGGCTCCAGGAAGAAGCAGGGTACAGACACCAGCACCAATACTACTTGATTCTTCAATCCACTGGTTACTCATCTCATGCCAAACCTGGGCCAAGCCCTGAGCTGAGTGTGGGGGAACAGAATATAGCTAGCACAGACTCTTCCCTAAGGGAACAAGACCAAGACACATCATGATCACACATCATGATCTCATGAGGCCATAACTGAGAGCTGCAGAGATCAGAGGGGAGGATCTCCCCAGCTCAGGAAGGCTGGTGACCTGTAACATCTTCATGCAAGAGGCCATGCTTTAGGTTTGACCTTTGAGGATGGGATGTAGACAGAGAAGATCCCCAGCAAAGAATTTTTCTTCTTAACAATTCTTAAATCCAACTTCTCCTCCCCATCCCTATGACCACCAACCCTCCCCCAATCTGGCCAAGCCACTATCATCTCTCACTTAGGATGGCTGTTGCAGATTCCTCACTGGCTGTTTCTACACTTCACCTTCAAATCCTTCTTTTATATTTGAATTCTATAATTTAGACTCATGCCACCTTCCCTACTTCACACCTTCCCATGGTTCCTCGCTGCCCTCATACAAAAGTCACTTGCTTTGTCATGGCCTGCAGGGTTCCAGTATGGTCTGGTCCCTGCCATCCTCCCCAATGCTCTCTGCCATGCAGTTTACATTCAAGGCATATCAAGATGCTTGAGGTTCCCTGCATATGCTATGCTGTTTCTCATCCACGTGCCTCTGTGTACGGCATCACTTTCTTCTGGAATGTCCTCCAGCTCATCCCCAACAGAGCCTCTGGCTAATTGCCACTTGTCTATCAATACCATGCTTTGGTATCATTTCCTGAAGAAAGATTTCCATGCCTACCACCAACCTTCACCCCAGGCTGGGTTATGTGCACTGACATTCAGTCTTAACAATAATTCCTGGAGGTGGGCCCTATTATTAGGCCCATTTGTAGATGGGACAACAGGTACAGTGAGGCAACAGCACCTGCCCTAGGCTGGATCAAACCGAAGTCTGCATGGTCCCAGGGCCCCAGCTCTTAAACAGGATGTTTGTCTACTCTGGCACACCAGGATTGGGGCACAGGACTGGGGGAGGATGCTGCCACCAGAACCCACCCCAGAGGTAAGAGCGGAGAGGGGAGAGAATAGGAGAAGCAACACCACACAGACCTGGCATGCAGAAGCAGTTGGCCATGGAGTTGACTCGGTGCAATCAGGACTAAGAGAAGCTGTTCCCATACTTCAGTCTCAGCATTAACAGTGTGGATCACAACTCCAGGGTAGACTCCAGCACTTGAGTGCTTCCCCACCACCCTCAGTGATGCTGCAGTAAAACTATTTGAGGACGTCCTTAACCAGAGAAGAACAAGCATTGAGCCAGGATGTGGGTGCCAGGGACAATATTCACTGAAGGAAGTCTGGGACCCAGACAGAAATGAACTCTGCCCCTCACTGAGAGGATAGCTTCATCTTTGTTCTCAATCTATACTTTTGCTTTTCATTTCACTTTTTCTGATTAAAAAAAAAGAAAGAGCACAAAGGCTGGACTGGAAGAAAAGCCAAAACACAAAAAGGGAGACATGTAAGGCATGAAAAAGGCAGCAGGTATAATTCCTAGGTCTGATTCAGCTACCAATTAGCTGTGTGCCGTTGGGTGGGTCAGATGTCCTCTCTGGGCTTTAGCTTCTGCTTCCATAAAACAGGCAGGGGGTGGGTAGATGATTCATTTGTTAATCCATTAAGCAAGTATTTGTTGAGTTCTCCACTTGTTCTAGAGATCAAGTGATGGCCAAGGCAAGGTCACTTCTTTCAAGGAGCTTACAACCTGGAAGGAGAGGCAGACATCAACAAGAAAGATGAAAACCCAAGTGGAGTGAGCAAACAGGAGCAGGGGAGGAGCGGGGTTGGAGGACAGAGCCAGAACTTAGAACATTTTGTTCCTAAGGTGGGTGAAGCCCTGCCACATGTCACTCATATACTTCAAGTGCTGGAGTCTACCCTGGAGTTGTTTCTGCATTAGCGAAGGAAGTATCATTCGATGGTCAAACTCCTAATCTCCAGTGCCCCTCTCCCAGGCTCTGCATTCAGGATGGTGCCTCCTATTCCACTGAGCCGGCCAGCCCCTTCCACGCCACCCCCACCCCTACCCCCATCCAACTGGATCCTGATCCCTGCAACTCTCACTTTCCCCCATTTTTCTCTCTGCACTTCTCGCCTTTCACTTCTGACCAAACTTCAGATGACGGGAACACTGATAAATTAATGATTGTAATTAATAAAAATTGACTCTGTGCTAATAAATTATTATGAAATGGCCTGTCAGGTTTTTTAATGAAATGCAAAAAGCTGCAGTAATGAGATGAGTGTGTGCACTTTTTCAGCCAAGACGTGAGGAAATACATCTATGGGGTACTCAGGGTTCTATAAGGAAAGAATCTGGGAGAAGAAAGGCAGGGTTGGAGCAATGCTCAGAGGGGTAGGAGGAATTATCACTGTATAGGCACCTACTACATTAGACACTTAGTCTATGTTAGTTTATATTATCTTATTAGTTCCATGAGAGAGATGCCATTATTACCTCTCTCTTTTACAGAAGAAAACTGAGGCCCAGAGAGGGTATAAAATTACCCTAGGTCACACAGCAATAATGATATAGAGTTGGGAACAAGCCTAAGGAGTTTGGATTCCAGACCCACCCCCAAGCTCTTAACCACACTCAATTATACCACTTTTCAAAAACTCAGGATTTGGAATCAGGGGCTATGAGTTCAAAGTCTAATTCGGTCATTTGACATTGTGACCTGAAGTAGGTTGTTTGACCTCTCTGACCCTCAGTTTATCCGTCCATATGATGGAGATAGCAATACTTCTTTCACATGCTTTTGTGCATGTACAGATACAAATGAAGCCAGCTGATGTATGTGAACACATGTAATCCTAAGCATCTTTCTTTTCTTCTTCCAAGAGTTTGGCACAAGAAGTTCTGTCTGTGAGCAGGTAAGGCAAGAAGTGGGGTCCAATGTCATGGAGAGGAGGTATGGAGGCATCCTCATTCACACCCCATCCCAGCTCTGTAGAGTGTTTAATATTACAAGGTTGTCCCAGTTCTTTGTAAACTATAGCCATGAATGTAAAACAACCAATTTTTACAACAGAATTGTTTAACCCTGCACCAATTAAAAGTACCTGTTATTAAAAAAGGTAATTATGCTGTAATTAGTTTGACACAAGACATTAAGCAGATTATTATCAAAGCCAGGGAACTAGTAACTTCAAAGCAATTTCCCCTCTTGAAAGAGGCATTTACATGCCACCATTGCAACATGATCCTCACTCGAGGCACTTTTTAATGCAAGGAAATGTGGTTCCTGACTCTTCCAAGGAGCTTGGAGCTTTATGGCAGGGAAAGCCTGCATTACAAATGAACTTGGGTGGCTGGGTGGCAGAAATTCCTCCCAGGGAACCCACATTCTAGGCAGGAACTGGTTGGCTGGTATCCTCCCTGAGCCAGAGCAAATATGGGCAGAGGCTAGTGGTAAGATCAGGAGAACTGCTCATATGTGCCAGGCAACGTGCTTGGGTTTTTCACTATTCTCTCCTTGACTCTCCAAAACATATCTGTGAGGTAGGGACAATGAGACCCCATTTGTGAGGAAAACAGGCTACTGACCACTAGTGTGACAAGGAGAAAGGGGATTGGATGTCCCCCAAAGCACCTTCCGAAGCAATATTGTTATCCAAAATATATATCAAATCAAGTCACTTTTACTTCTCCTTAGTGACCTGCCAGGGGCTTTGTCCTTCCAGAAGACCCTGATCTTCTCTCACCCTCTCCCTGTGTTCTCCCTTCTGTGCCTTTTTCCTCTGCCTCTTCCCTCACCTCTTTCCTGGGAAAGCAGAACAGGAGGCACTGATGAGCACGCATTCTAAGGGAACAGCTCCGCCCCGCCAGGCACTAATGTTTCAGGACCAAGGTCAGCAGCATCGGTACTCTTCCCCTGCCACCATCAGTAAAAAACTCCACTGCTGACTGAGATCCCATTTCTGCCATTTACCAGAGGTGTGACCTTGAATAATGTTTGTAACCTCTCTGAGCCTCAGTTTCCTCTCATAAAACAGGATAATAAGAGCACCTAACTTAAAGAGCCATTGCATTCATATCAAAAGCTGAGCTAGGGGTCTGGCACATCTAAGTTCCCAATAAATGAGAACTATTATTATTATTAACCTATGTCTCTTGACTACTGACCTATGTGCTTCCATTAGCCCACAGGGCTCTGCTCTCTAAGAGGCAGAAAAATATAGATATAAATGTAAGCCAGGAAAAGGGACAAAATCAGATGGTTCAAGAAGTAAACTAGATACCACCCCTCCTGCAGCTACACAAATACTGGGGGTTTTTAGCCAATAAAATGCAAACTTCCTTTTTTCTAAATAGCCTTGTAATATTATTACATGTGACATTTATTGAGCATTTATGCTTTACCAAGCACCACACGGCGAATTTTATATCAATTATGCCTTTCAAAAATCTCAACCACTCTATGAGGCAGATAATATCATATGCCATAAACTTATCTATTTCGCAGATAAGGAAACTGAGACTTACAGGGCAAAGATAATATGCACTGCCACCTGCCTTGTAAGTGACAGAGAAAGACTTTGAACCCAGATCTGACACCTAGCCTTTATCCCAGGTGCCACCCTGTTCCCCCAGATCATGAAGTCTGGTGGAAAAGAGACACAAGTAATTAGAAGCTAGCTGAAAGTACCGGGTACATAGTAGGTGCTCAGAAAATATGTGTCCTGATCACTCCCTTCCTTAGCACTCAGTTTCCCCATCTTTTAATTCAGGGGTTTGAACAGGTCTTCTTCAAAAGTCCATTGATTTCGGCAGGTGCTGCCAGAAGAGCGTCCTGGGTCCTGGGGCCTCCCCTCTCACTGGCTGTCACCCTGAGGCCCCACCTGTGTTCTTAGGGCCCCTACCCATGCCTCTGGCCTCCCCTCAAAGGCTCTGGAATCCAGGAAGAGGAGCTGCTCTGGGCAGTGGGACCTTGAGCCCATACTGTCGTTGCCATGACAACAATACCGACATCAATCTTCTTCAAGCCCCTCTTTCCAGCTTGCTTCTCTCCCTTTCCTGTCAAGTCTGTGCCTGCTGGGTGCCCCTGCAGTAGGATTCAGGGCAAGGGGCTGGCACCCAGCATGCGTGCAGTGATGGGGCAGGAGGAAGAAACAGGAAGAGGAGAAGGTTCAGGACTGAGGTGGATCAAACTCAGTAGGGGGCTGGGAGGGGTCCTGGATTCCCCACCAACCTCCGCAAACCCCATTTCTTCTCTCCTTTTTTTCTTTCTGAGTACATAATTCACATCAGGTGTTCTGCTAAGCTTTTTACACCATTACACCCATTAAAGCACTTTAGGTGTAACCTCCTATGGGAAGTTTTCTATGACTGTCACACCCCTCCCCTCAGTGGGGTTAATACTTCCTTCACTTCCGGGGCGCCTGGGTGGCTCAGTTGGTTAAGCATCTGCCTTTGGCTTAGGTCATGATCTCTTGCTCCTGGGATGGAGCCCCACATCAGGCTCCCTGCTCAGTGAGGAGTTTGCTTCTCCTTCTCCCTCTGCCCCTCCCCCGACTTGTGCTTGCTCACTCTCTCTCTCTCTCTCTCTCTCTCTCTCTCAAATAAATAAAATCTTTAAAAAAAATACTTCCCACACTTCCTCAAGCCTCCTGCAAGTCATACCAATTATATTGTTTTACATGAATTAACACATTGATTCTCATAATAATCTTATGAGTTTGGCTCTATTGTTATCTAATGTTGCCTATCATATATCGCTTCTCTGGCTTTTGGCTAAGATCAAGTGTAATGTTGCCTATTATAATCTCCATTTGTCAGGTGGGTAAACTAAGGCTCACAGAGGTTAAGCAATTTGCTCACAAGCAAGTGGCCCAGACACCATTTAAACCCATCTCTGTTTGGCTGCAAAACCCAAACCTTTCCACTGCACCAGGAAGCCTTGGGGATCAATTTGACTGATGAAGCCAATATTTACATGTTTAGCTGTTGATTTGCTTTGTGAGTTCAGGGAGGAGCTGATGTGTCCCAAAACATGGACTGAACATAGCAGAGACCAGTTGGCCTCTAGCCTCTGAATGCTCTGTTCACCCTAGCTCCCTGCTCAGGAATCTAGGCCATGGTCCCTGGAGAGAGAAGCAAGTGCATCAAGGTAACCACAGTCAGTTCTGAGGCATGAGAAAGTCTCTTCCCAAGGTGATGATGTAAAATACCACATTTACAGAAAACCACTCCAAGGGCCTTGGGTGAGCCACGAAAGTGCTACACACACATACACATACACACACACACACTGAATCCCCAAGAAGGGTCACAGCTGACAGGATGCTTATGGGTCATCTTCCCCCCACACCCATCACAAGATTGGAAAATGGAGACCCAGATCAGGGTAAGAACACATCCAAAATCATCCATCCATTAGTAAGAGACAGAGCCAGAAATTGAACCCAATCTGTTTGATCCCTACTCTAGTAGGGATCCTTCTTTTAGTCCCACATTAGAGCAGTTTTGCAGGTGCTGTTCCAGCCACCATGACCGTCGCACTGACTCCAACTAATGGACTCCATCTTATCCTCCAAGCCTCCTCTGTGACACAAGTGGTATGTGGCTCCTCTTAACCCCACCTTTCCCTTCTCTCTCACTTCTAAATATTTCAAACTAATACACAGTTCCACTTGGGTTAGGAATCTCTGAGCTTACGTTAGAAATTTCTGGTGTGGTTCTAAAGACATTGAACTTCCCTGAATGTAACTTTTTTAGCCAGTATCCATTCTTAGACTCAGAAAATGTTAAGTTACCTACTGCCTGACAACCTATTCCTGTCTCAGAATGTTTCTAAAATTAGAGTGAATGTTGTGTTAACCACCACAGTTAAAAATCAAAATGATGGATTTCTCTCAGGAAACCAATCCTAAAATGTTTCCTCTCCTGGCAGTCAGAAAACTCACTCTCAATTTGTACTATTATGACCCTTGTAATCGCTTTCCACAATTACATTGTCACTACCCTTTACCCCGATGATGAGAAAGTTGAGATCCACTGACCTCACTCAGAGTCACTTCCTGTCTCAGCTCCAAGACCTGTAGCTGCTTCCTGTAGGTGACAGCCAATCACAGCAGAGCTGGGCTGAGCCCTTCCGGGTTAAAGACAGATTTCCTTTTTCTTTTTCTTTTTTCTTTTTTTTTAGCAAAGTGAAAATGGCTGCTCTCATGAATCAACATGGAAGACCTTGTGCTACCCCACCCCACCCACCACACACACACAGCCCTCATTTTCTGTTTTTCCTCTGTCCTATCCCATTTTATCTAAAAAAAAAAAAAAAGAAGGGAATATGTGATTGCTCTAATGTTTAATCAGAATGCCAGGGAGGCACATCTGATTGGTGGCCACTTCCACTCGGAGCTAAGTAATTCTGAGAATGTTACAAAAAATGGAGCACCTGTCATTTCAAGAGCTGACAACCTGAATAAATATAAAATTTTTCATTTATTCTCTACATCCGGCAGTCTCCATAGAATGCTGTCCCCACTCCTTCACTTACTCCTTCACTTATTACCAAATGCACAACTTTGGGCAAATTGCTTTCTCTCGCCAGACCTCAGTTTTCTTTTTCCCAAAAGGGAGAATTATAGCAATTTCTGCATGGGGACATTGGGATGATTCAAGGACATAATACGAGTATAAGGCTTAGCCTATAGGAAGCACCCAATGACTGTTTCCTTCTTGGCCAAGTTGGAACACAGGTTTTCATAGTTTTCAACCAGCATCTGGCCCTCTGAGTGACAGGAAGAACCAAAGACAGGGTGGACTAGTCAATAGAAGTCAGTAACTTGTCCTGAGCTTTGTTTTCTGCTATGCTGCCAACCAGCTGTGTGACTGAGAAAATTGCTTAACCTCTCTGAAGGCCATTTTCTGTAATGTGTACAAATAGATCTACACTACCCCCAGAGAGCTGTGAGAATCAAATGATTCAGCATGTCAAAATGTTTTGCGAACCAGCACAGCTTCCACCCTGAAGAAGCCATGAGTGACTAATAAACAGTGTCATGTACTGCCTTCCAGAAGTATCATAAAGAGAACTCAAATGGACACTTTTAACTTCCTAGAAGAATTTGTATATAATGATGAGATTTGAGCTGTGTAGCAGGTGGGAGAGGGCACACTTGGGGGCTGGAATTCAGCACCTCTCTTGTCACATAACATCTTTGCCTACCTCTTCTTTCCATGGTCATCTTGAGCTGAACCCCAAGTCAGCTCCAACCCCTTCTGAAGGTCACCTTGCATATCAGCACCACCCACATTCACAATGTGGGTGAAAGCTATGGTCAGCTGGGGATAGGGGACTTCATACAAAATACCAAAGCTCAGTTCCTACCCCCCTCCCAGATTCTTGAATTGGTTCGGGGCAGTTCTTAACTGGGGGTGATATTGTCACCCCAGGAGACATTTTTGGTGGTCACGAGACTAACACATCGCTACTGGCATCTTCAGAGTGGAGGCCAGGGATGCCGCTCGATATCCCACACTGCACATGGCAGCCCCCACTACAAAGAATAATCCAGCCCAATATGTCAATAGTAGTGAGCTGGAGAAACCCTGGTCTAGGGTGAGGCTCAGTCATTGGTATGTTTGGAAAGCTCTTCAGGTGATTCTAATGAGAGCCACTGGGTTAATCAAACGCTCAGCAATTAGCCTTAGGGAATTAGAGTCTTTTAGATGAAGCCTCTCATAATCGGCCAGCTGTTATTAAATCATCAATAGCTGCGGCCAAATTAAACCTGGAGTTAAGAGTGCTTCAAGCATTGACTTATCCGTTCCGGCTAGGGCAACCAACCGTCCAGTTTTTCCCAGACAAAAGGAGTTCCCCAGGATATGGGACTTTTCTGTTGTAAGACTGGGACTGATTTAAGACTTAAGATTATTTAAGACAGGTTGGTCACCCTCACTTCCGCCTCTCTTTCGTTTCCTCCACTTTTCATCAATCCATTATTGACGGAGCTTGTACAATATGCAAATCCTATACAAACACGGCACCCATAGTAGCTCACACCATGCTCAGAACCCTAAGAGACAGATGTTAAAATCATTTCACAGAAATCCAGGGGTTAGATTACCTGACCACAGAGGTCATTCATCTGGTTAAGCATTTGAGTCAAGACTCGGACCCAGGTCCCCAGACTCTGCGATCCTTACCAATAGACCACACTGTCTGTTTCCTTCAGTGAGTGACTTGATGCCCAGCACAGAGGCTCAGGGATGCTAATCCCCAGCAGGGAGGAATGCTATTCCAGGTTCTGCAGCATCTCTGCCATTTCCATTCATCCCATCCTTCTGTTTTCTTTTTCCAGGTTGGGGATCAGTCCATTAAAAAGAAAAGAATGAGGGCCCTGTAGATGACCTTCAGCCAAAATTAATTAACAAAGGCTCTGCCGAGTTACTGCAATGCTGTGGCCTCACAGTTGAAGGAAAGAGGAAAGAGAGCAGTCTTGGTGCCCACTATCTCTCTGCATTTCAGATCTGTACTCCCTAAAGTACAGGTGACAATCTCCACGGTACAGAGAAGGAAACTGAGACCAGTGAAGTGAACATGAAGGCCATCCTCCTGGTAAGGGGCGAATCTGCTTTTCGAACCCATGTCTGTTTACTCCAATGCCCATGCTTTTAGCATTTTATTCCACACCATGTGGGGAAGCCTGACTTCTTGTTGATTTAACAGCCCAGCTTGGGCAAAGCGCCCCTAACAAATCCCAGAAGATTGTCTCGGGGAGTTGTTCATGTTGTGCAAACAGCATTACACATGTCCTGGGCTTTGAAGCACCGTTTCAAATATTGACGAGGCCCATTAAATAATTCCAAGAGAACAGGCTGCCTTAAGTGGAACAGGAGCTGAACTTCAGAATGGCTGGTGCAAGGACAGACCTCACTGCTGCCCTGGTACTCCATGCAGCCCTGTGCACCCCATGTGCACACGACCGTGTGAACACCCGTGCACAAGCACCTGCCGTCCTCCGCAGAACTCACCTCGCTCCCTCCCGAGCGCTCTCCAAGGTGTGAACCCTGCGATGCCCCATGCATCTCTAGGAAACGATATTTTATTAAATAAACAAACTGGAGCCGTTCCTGTAGATTTATGAACAGTTCTTCAAGTCTCACTTGTTCGACCCACCGCAGATTTACAGCCCTGCATTAACCTCGTGAGCACTCATAACGTTTACTAAGATAACGTTGGCAGGAGGAAGAAGGGATTTTTATAGCCGAGTAATAATTACGAAATGCAGGGAGTACTCAAGAACCTGTTTATTAGTTATGCCGGGTGTGTGGTCAACGATGGAATTGCACATTCTACACAGGTTTCACTGGCAGAGATCAATCCCTTCCCTCGTGAGCTGGCTTTACCTCCATGCCTCCTCTGGAGTCTCGTTTCTACTTTTAGAGCATGTGTCATCAGCATGATGGGGCAGAGTCTCCGAAAGAACGGAAGGGGCAACTGCCCAGGTGACCCGCCATTCGAACTTGGCCCACCCCTCCAGAGAGTGGGCCCCAAGTGCATCCTTTGAACCTGGAGGGAGGTCAGTCCCATGGGGTGTGACATCTCTTTCCTCTTAGAGTGATTGGTTGTTCAGGCTCATTCTTGCCAACAGTTTTCCTCTGTGAAAAGGGAGAAATGCATCCCCTTAAGCATCCATGAGTGGTGGCTTTGGATGCTGAAGGGGAATTGGGAGAGAGGGGGGTCTTGCAAAATGGGCAGGAAACATGAGGGAGCTAAACAGTAGAGGAGTATTAGTAATAAGAATGGCAACAATCTGGGCTGCATCTAAGAAGCAAGGGGGGTGGCGCTTAAAACCACAAGTGCCTGGTCCCCACCAATTAAACTTGACCCTCAAGGGATATGGTTGGACACTGTGTTTTTACAAACTCCTCAGAGATGCTGATGCACAGAAAGACTTCAGACCAGCAGATCGACCCTACAAAGCACTTTCCTATTTTTATGGCCTTGCTGGCTTCTTGAAGGATGGTCTGCAAATCAGCATCATCTGCCTTGCCTGAGAGCTGGCTGGAAGTGCAGAATCTCAGGCCCCACCCCTGACTTGCTGGATCAGAACCCCAATTCCAAAAAGACCCCTGAATGATTCCTATAAGCATCACATGTGAGAAGCACTGCATTGGAGCATTTGAATCTCAGAGATGCCACTTCCCCTCAAAGTAGGTAAGAAGAGCCATCGGTTGGCCTCCCCATGTTGCAGGGGAAGAAACTGAGGCTCAGAGAGGTTTAGCTACCAGCCCAAGCTCACAGAGCCAGGCCCTGAAGCCAGTTCCCTGCTGTCCTTCAGCATCTCAGACACACACAGGTACATGAGGAAATCCGGGCACCATGGCAGGTACTTGTGGGCCAGAGCTGAAAATGGGCTGGAAGAGGGGTGCCCTGGGGAGGGGGCTTTGTGAGTGGTTGTCAATTAGTCACTGGCCTTCTTCCCACCACCCCTCCCCCGGCTTGCCCTCTCTCCCTTCCCCTTCCAGAGCCTCCTTGAGATTTGAAGCTTAAACAAGAGGGTATGAATAATGTAGTGCGATCGCTCCTCTTGTCTCCCCCAATCCTCAGAGGGTGAGCAAGGCTCCTTGTCTGCCTCATTAGTGGCCGTTCAACCATTTGATTTCGGTAACAATGAGTGTGCCTTCCTCAGAATTTTCATACCTATTTGCGTCACCGGAGTCAACACTGAATTTTTGAATCCACATAAAATTTTAATGGAGCGATCTGCATACTGCACACTCTCTCCCTGTACCCACCGCCCCAGCCCCAGTCCCAACAGGCAGGGAAAGGAGTGGCTGAGGAAAGAATAATCACAGAGAAGTGGGTAGGAGCCCAGTGGACTCGCCGCTTAGAGCCCGGGTAGGGCAGGAGGGGCCATTGGGAGGCCCCCATGCATTGAGAAGGTCCTTCCAGTTAACCTCCTTGCACCTAATTTCAGGTTAAGGGTTAAGAAGTCCACTCTGGAGCTCGTAAGGGTCACCATTTCCTGGCTGTGTGACCTAAGGTAAGTTGCTTTACCACTCTGAGCCTCAGTTTGCTCATGTGTAAAATAAGGATTATAACAGAGTTGTTGCCAGGATTAAATGAAATCATCCATATGGAATGCTTAGTAGACATTATTTATTATTATTATTATTATTACTATTATTTTGTCTTTCACCCTACGTAGGACTGTAACTATGTAGTTTGCAAAACCTGACCACATCACATTTGTATTTTTCATCTGCACTTTGGCTTTGGTAGCAGACAGACCTGAGTTGATCCCGGCCTCACCTCTTGCAAACTACATAACATAGAGGAAGTGACCTCACCTCCCTGAGCCTCAGGTTTTCCACCTATCTAATGGGGAGATAGACCCCCACCTTTTAGGAATATTATCAGGATCCAATAGGAGAAAGCACATAAGATGCCTAGCACTGCCTCCCACAGAGCAGCCACCACTCCCAGGAGGGTGTTTTTGATTCTAAGCCCACCTCTTTTTTTTCACATGTTAGCATCTGTGAATTCAGGGTACATCTTACCATTGCGGTAGCATCCTAGATTCAGTGAAATGTAATGATATTATTACATTTGAGGTTATTTATTAACCACTTGCTCACATGTCAGGCATGTATTAAAAACTGTTTGGGAGTTAGCTCATGAGCCTTGCAATAATCCAGAGAGACAAGTGTTATCCCTAAGCATGCTTTGAGGCTGGGGAATAAGGCCCTAAAGAAGGACGCAGCCTCCCCTGGGTCCCCCAGCTGGTGACAGGGGAGTCCCTGGTTGCATTACAGAGCTCCCAGTCTTAGGAGCTCATTCTCTGCCAGCTCTGTCCTATCTCAGGTGGACAGCTCAAGGAGCCACACGGCCAGGGAGATGGTGCAATTTGCCCAGAGCAGCATGACCAGTAAGCAGCAGAGCTGGGATTGGGACCCAAGTCCATGGCATCACAAATGCCAAGCTCTTTCTGCCAGGACCACACCAGGGCAGGAAGACGGATGGAGCCATCCTTAATTAACCAAGTCTGGCCCAGTCCGGGACAACCTTGCCAGAAGCTGCAGACCTGCTTCTCATTCCCAGATGTCTCACGAGTGGCTCCACATCTCTTGCAGCCTCACTTCTTCACCTATAAAAGGGAGGTGACAGTCCCAACCTCTCAGAAGTGGTGTGAAGATTAAATGGAGCGATGCATAGAAATGGGCTCTGCAAGTCATGGGAGGCCCTCAAAATGCAGTGCCCCATTGCGGAGATTCCCCAGTCCCACCTGACACAGAGAAGGGAGGGGAGTGAAACATGGTCCCTGCCCCGCCCCCCAGGACCCTGCGTTTCCCACCAGGAGTAATGAAATGGAAGGAGTTTCTGCAGAGAACGGTGATCACTAACCTGCCAAGATGAGTGAGAAAAATCAATTCAGAGAGTGCGGGGCGGGGGGGGCGGGGGGGACTCGCTGAGTGGGCGAAGCGCTGGAGGGGAGGGCTGGAGGAAGAGACAGGAGAGAGACCCGGAGTGGGGAAGGAAGGGTGTTTGATTGAGGCCTTTGGTAACGAATTGTTTTATTGAGGTGAAACTCACATAACATAAAAGTAACCATTTTTACATGTCCGATCCAGTGACATTTGCACATTTCCAGTGTTGTGCAAACACCACCTCTATGGAGTGCCCAACTTCACCACCCCCAAAAGGAAAGCTCATGTGCCGTAACAGTCACTCCTTGGGGCGCCTGGATGTTTCAGTCAGTTAGGCATCTGCCTTCAGCTCAGGTCATGATCCCAGGGTCCTGGGATCGAGCCCCGCATCCAGCTCCCTCCTCAGCAGGGAGTCTCCCTCTTCCTCTCTCTCTCAAATAAATGAATAAATAAAATCTTATCCAAAAAATGATAGATTAAAAAAAATAAACAGTCACTCCCTGTTCCTTCCTCCCCTCAGACCCTGGCAACTACGAGTCTCCTTCCTGTCCCTATGGATTTACTTATTCTGGATATTTCATATAAATGGGATTATATAATAGGCGACCTTCTGTGTCTGGTTGCACTCACTGAGCATCAGATGAGTACTTGTACACGAATGTTTGCAGCAGCATTATTCCCAAGAGCCAGAGAGTAGAAACAATGCGAATGCCCATCAACAGATGAATGTGCAAAAAGTGGTCTGCCTGTCCAGTGGAATATGACTCACCCATAAAAAGACATGAAGTACTAATACATGCTATATGGAATATGGATGGACCTTGAAAACATTTAATTCATTTTTTATTTGACGTTTCTTGCCCTTATGGCCACAACTGTACTCCTGAATGACCCAATTCAAGTGCCATCACTTCTTGCAGCAGATGAATGTTGGCTAGCATCCACCACGGGCGGGTTGCTGGACACATCAGGGTTGAAGGTCAGTCAGACCGAGATTGGTGCTTGGCTCCTTACTGACTTGCCCCATGACCCCAGGCAAGTCCCTTCTTTTTTCTTAGCCTTGTGGTCTGTAAAATAAGATTCAAGATCTCTCACCGGGTTGGTGAAAGACTTCCACTAGGTCAGGAAGAGAGCTTTGGGTAAGCTGCAAAACTGGACGAGTGTCGGATACTGTCGCCATGGGTTGAACAAGAAGGAACCTCAGAACCTTCCACCCGTAGTGGAGTTCGGGAGGGAGGATACAGACGGTGGAAAGAAAATTCACAGCAGAGGGGGGCTGGTGGGAATGGAGGACCACAGGGAGTAGCCGCTATCATATAAAATCTAAACTCCTGTTCATGAGCTCCCGGACATGTCTGACCAGCACTGTCACCCTCTTGGACTTTGGCTGGATCCTAGGACTCACCCATCCCACCTCCCTCATTTCACAGAAGAAGAATAAGATGCCCAAGGAAGGGAAGCAGTTTGCTCAAAGTCTGGCAGAGAACTATCCTTTCATTTGTTACTGACGTCCAGTGAAGATGGCAGGTTGAATACACCCCTCCCATAAAACCCAATAAAATGACCATGAGGGAAATCTGTAAAGGCATAAACTTGTAAGGACACAGAGCAGGAGGCAAAGGCAAGAGCTATGTGGTCTGGAAATTGGGTAGCACGTGGACAGTGGTAACTGACATAGCAGATTCAGTAGAGCGGGATCCTAAGCCATCAGTGGGGACGCTGTGGACCCACCCACCCCGCACCCACTTGTTCCATCACTCAGTTATCTTTCATTCATCGGCTTGTCCATACGGGTCCAGGATAAGATGGACAGGACTCCCCAGACCATGCCCTCAAGTAGTGTGTGATCTTTTGGGGGCGACAAAGAAGCAAAGCAGACAAAGCAACATGAAGAGTCCTTCGGTAAAGGCATAGCTATATTACAGGAGATTTCCCAGAGAGGGAGCAGCCCACACTTTGGGGGGATAGGGTGGTAAGTGTCAGAAAGGACAGAGGACTCTGAGCCAGCTACTGAAGAACAACCAAGAGGATAAAGAGTAAGGAGGACTTCCAGCTGCAGGAACAGCACATGCCAAGGCAAGCAGGAGTAGGAACATGAAACTTGCAGAGAAGATGAGGCTAGAGACACCTCCAGGTGCCAGATCTTGAAGGACCTAGTAAGCTGGAACTCAGGGTGCTAGGGAGCCATTGACAGGTGTTGAGCAGTGGTGTGACGAGGTTCCAAAAGATTGCCTGGAGGAGTCATTAGAATACCCATCGATGTCTCCTTCCCTGTCTCCATCCTTTCTTCCACAAGCCTTCACTGAACACCTACTGCGTGCACAGCCCCATGCTGAGTGTCTGGGACCAGGAGCCAGCAAGCACGCAGAGGGCGTGGAGTGATAGGTCCAGAGCAGCTGTAATTGGGCCCCTGTCTACATCTGCCATCTCCTGTTGTTTGGAAAAGACTTCCCACTGAGTGTCAAAACTGCACCTGCTGGCCCTGCACACTCACATAAAAGTCTCTGGGAAAAAAATGGATTATATTCATTCTCTTAACCTCACCCCAACCCAAACATAAATCGTCTCTGTTTATAACACTTCTGGCATTTTGTGCATTTTGCCGACTGACATAAAATGACAGTAAATTTAGGCCCCACCAGCAGAAAAGTACCTAAAATGCCACATGTCACTAATATTGACAGGTTCTAAAAGTAAAACTTGGAAATGGTTCAGGCGACATAAATTTAAATAAAAATATATACTTTGTCCTTGAGAGAGAATCAGCTAAAATTAAACCTTGGTGTGGGTGGGTTGTCCAGGAACATGAGACAGAGAAATGATAGGGGTGCCTGATTCAGCCTGGGAGGCCAGAAGGACCGGAAGAAAACCCAAGCCAGGCCCTTGATAAAAAAAAAAAGGACTATTCTTAAAAAATGCGCTCTCCCATCCTGTGGCCACTACCTTCAGATGGCTATTCACATTTAAATTTAGGGTGATGAATTTAAATACATGGTTATTCAAATTTAAATTTAAATGCAATTAAAATTCAGTTCCTCGGTTGCACTGGCCACATTTCAAGTGCTCAGTAGCCACATAAGGCTAGTGACTGTCTCCTCCAATGGCAGATCTAGAACATCATCACAGAAAGTTCCATCAGACAGCTGGCTGTCTTAGAGCAAGAAGCATCCCTGGGGTGCTCTAGGGCCACCGGTGGACACCTGTGAATTTCCTCCTTCTGATCTTCTGAGCCATCCCCCCCTTTGATGTCTCCTCCTTCCCTTCCCTCCCCCCACCTCTCTCTCTATTTCTCTCTCTCTCTCTCTCTCTCCCTCACCAATTTTCTGTCTCTGCCAATCTGCCTGCCCCCCTCACTGCCCCTCTCTTATTTCTCTTCTCCTTTACGTATTTCTCTAAAACAACAAATAAATCCAATTCAGAAGGCTGGCCCAGATTTGAAACTGGAGTTTAAAGTCCTGCTTTACCACTTACCAGCCTGGAGAGCTCAGCCTGCCTCTCCTCCAAACTGATAATTCTGGGGACGATAATACCTCCAGTGCAAGGCCGTTGAAGGCAATCATGAGCTTGCTCAGTGGCACACGGAGTAGGTGCTTGGGAGACGCAACTCCTTTCTTGTCCTTCATCACAAATTATCAGAGGCTTACAAAACTATACCAGCTACGGTTCAGCGTCTTCAACTCAGAATTTGAGACTCACCAAATTTTTCCGGTTTCAGCTCTGGCTCCAGCCCCTCAACCCCTTTCCCACGTTCCAAAACGTTCTGTGCACTTTCCTACCTCCCTGCCTTGACATGTGCCCTTTGCTCAGCCCAGGATGCCCCTTTCCCCTTTTGTCCAACTATTATGATCCTACGGTCAGTGAAGGGTCCAGCTCAGAGGCCACCACACCCTTCTGGGTGCCTTCTCCTTGTCCGCTGCAGCTCCAAACACAGGACTGGTTAATGATTAAGGCAAGAAAAAGTGGATAGAGAAATTAAAAGGGCGAGTTTCAGGCAGACAGGAAGGAACCTGGTTCCAATCCCTGGCTGAGATGGCCAATTTCATTCATCCCAGTCAACATTTATTGGGCACCTGCTGTTTGCATGCCCCTGCCCAGCGGGATACAGGGATGTGTCAAGCAAATCTCTTTCCCCTCTTTCCCAGAGGAGTCACAGACTGATGGGGAAAGAGACTCTCCCTGGATAGAGTCTGGCCACACAAAAGGGGGCTTTCAGATCACTTGAGGAGGACACAGGGATGGGAGAAAATGCCCCAAGAGCAGGGAGTTTGGAACAGGGGGGCAGGAGGGTGCCACAAAGAGGCTGACAGGGTATTTCAAGACAGATAACAACAAGAGCAATAACTTGCAAGAGCAAAGCCGAGTGCAGGGACCCGGGAGCCCTTCAGGGAGACTGAGCTTAGGTAGGAAGAGGGAACAAGGGAAAGATGGGGACAGGAAGGGGCCAGACCACCAGGCTGGCCAAGGGGTTTGGACTTAATCCCGAGGGTGGCACGGAAAGGTTTTAAGTGAGGGACAGCAGCGATCATAGAGACACTTTAGAGGTGGGATGGGGTGGGTGGCACAGGCAGGTACCTAATGGAGTGGGGAGGCCTCGGGGAAGGAGAATGCAGGGTGGGCCATGGTGGAGACCCATGGGGCAGCCGGAGGCAGGGGGGCAGGAGGGAGTGTGCCCCCCCCCCCACTCCAGAGCCTCACCCTTCCCCCTTAGGCTGCTGCTGCCTCCGGCGCTAAGCGCCTCCCCCTCCCTGCCAGCCCCGCAGCCTTCTGGCTGCACAATTTGTGAAGAACATTATGTAAATGAGCTTTATGCAAATCCAGCCTCTCTCCCCGCTGGCTGGACTCCTGAACCCTAATTAACTTGCCAAAGCCTAATGTTGCCGTCCCCTCTACACCAGCCCAGCCCCCACCCGGCTCCCCCAACCAAGAAATCCATCTTCAGAGGCGAGCGGTCTAATCACTCCCTCATTTGGATGTGCGGGCTGTCGCCCACACTGTTAGCCCGCAGGAGAAGGCGGCGGTGGACACTCCCGCTTCCCATACAGCTCCAAAATAAATGCTTCTTTTTTCCTCAACCCCCACCCCACCACCACCAGCTTTAGTTTTGCTGGCTTCCAGAACCAGAAACAGCTCTGGGGAAAGTTGATGCAATCTCTCATTATCTTGAAGTCCTTCTTCTGTCACCTTACACCACCCTCCTCTCCGCAATCGCAAACTCAGGGACCCAGTGCCCTCTCTCCTGCCTCTCCCAAAAAATGCACTCAGGAAAGGATCAGGGATGGGTTGGGTTGTTTGGGAAATCAGGCCAGCAAGGATTTATTCTGGGGCTGCTCGGTGCAAGGCACTCATTGTGAACTTACACCTAAACACATGCTTTTAACCTAGAAAAGACCCCAGGAGCATCTCATGCAGGCTCCTTGATTTGAGAGATAATCCAACCTAGATTTCGAGGTGCCATTGACATATCCAGGGTCACACAGTGCGGACGGACTCAAATCGAGCCTCCCTGTCCCCAAGGCTGGCTTCCTTCCCTCTCTGCCACCCAGCCCAACATGCCTTGTGTCCCAAACAGCCCAGACTGAACGAACCTTTCTTAACAGTCTTGTGCATGCTCACTTTCAAGTGCAGAACAAAGCAAACTAAAGGCTTTCCCAGGAAACAGGAAGAATTGTGTTGTCAGCCAGTTCCTGCTGCTGCAGCAAATCCCCTGGATGCAGCTCCAGAGGCAGAAATGGGTGCGGATGTCGTGGGGGTGGGGGGCATATTAGTGCTTTTGGAGCTCTGGAGGGAAGAACAGGCACGACGTTTAAGACGCTATATTGCAAAGAAGTTTCTGAAAGATGCCGCATACAGGATACTTACTAGATCTGATCTGACAATATGGAGTGGGAAACAAGCACCCAGTCGTTACTCATTCATTCACTCACTCATTCATTCAAGCAAGATGTATTGTCAATAGTGCCCAGCCCAGAGTGAATCCCCCAAAAAACAGTTTTGCCTGCAGGGCCTGGTGACCCACTTGTAACCCGCTCCAGGAGGCCAAGATCATCCTATGCAAACAGCAGTCTGACACCATGTCTTTCCCTCTGGCCGGCTCCCTCCCTCCACCCCCTAGCATCTGTGCCTATGAATTTTAAAAGGGTCCACATTTGGAAATCCCCAAAACCATCTTATCCTTTCATTTTCACGTCTGAAAAGGAGTGATGTCTGCTTGTGCTTCATCCCGAGTGGCAGTTTATCACCGAAGAAAGAATTTGGGGTCACCCACACACAGGGTTCAAATCCCTGCCTTGGACAAGACAGCTTTTGTCTTCCCATCTGTAGAAGGGGTATCATAAAAGTCCCTACCTCACCGGTTGCCGTGGTGATTCAATAAGGAAATGGATAAATGTAGAAGGTGTCACCTCTCTGACACCTCCATGTACCCTCCGCTGAAGCCATCAGCAAGTTCTGATCGGTGTTTCGGAAACAAAGGTAGGAAACCAGAATCCTTACAAGAATTTTATGATTAGAATATCACGACATCAGAGATGTCGTGGAAGAAGTTTTTCGAGAACCCTTTGGTCTCGTCACTTCACCTCTTCGAGCCTCCATTTTCTCAGCTGTGAAATGGGAATCATGAAATTAGCTAACTGGTAGGGTTATTTAATTAGAAAAATCTTAGGACTGTGTGAACCACGTGGTTGGGGTTCAGTGAATCCTGGGTAAAGAACAGGGGCAGACGTGTACTCAGTTGTACAGATGTGACCGGGAATTTTCTTAATCAATTAATTAATAAAAAATTAATTACCCAGATTGTCCATTTAAAAAAGGATCCCCTCCCCCTAGATATATGAAGGGAGATTTAAGCAGAAATCTTTGGTTATTTCCTTATTTTTATTTTGAAGGAAAACATAATAAAAATGTCTTTTTAGAAGACAAATCACTGCTATTGAGAATAAGCACTGAGATCTGTGCAGAACTTTATGTCCCAAGATCTCATCTGAAATAGGTAGAAGGTATGGTCCAAAAGTCATTCTTGGTGAGATACCGGATGACCAATGCTAGGATATACAAGGTGCACCCTATAATTACTGTAGAACCTTCCCACCCCCTCTGCCTCGGAATTTTTTTCTTGGGGGAGATGGAATGTCACTACAGACACAGGCCCCTCCACCACCGAAAGTAGAACATTCCTATGGAACCTCCCATCATCCGAAATGATGTAAAGCAAACAAGCAATTACCATTTCATAAAAGTGAAAGCCTTCTTGAGGTTTCTCTTGGTTAGCGAAAATGTGTACTAACATAGTTCTTTTGTAAAAAGTGGTGTCTTGTGAACTCTCAGATAGCGGTCCCAGTTCAAGGACAGCCGTCAATCTCACTCTGAGACATTATTTCGTCCTATAATGCAAGAAGACCTCATTTAGCATGCCTACTTCTATTAATTGGTAGCTCTGGCCTGAAGTACTGTGTTAAGAAGGATTCTGATGTCTTGTTTAAACTCAATGCCAAAGAGTGACTTATTGATTAGTGATGTCTGCTACGTAGCTAGGTGATGGCCAGTGTATATATGCCCCATGTTTGCTAACCCTAAGTATAACCTTGTGTTTGATCGTTAGAGAAGCTGAAGCTCAGAGAGGGGAACTGATTTGCCAGGGTCACACAGCTATTTAATGGCAGAGCCAGAACTATAATAAATATCCCCTGGCTCCACGCCTCTCCATCATAAAGCATGTAGGTTCATAAAGTCCAGTGCTATCTATGAAACTGTCATAACATTTGGCATCTGCTATCCTCTTTACCCCCCTTATGATTCCAGAAAGATTTGCAGCGATTACACACCAAAATTACACATTAGAGAAAAGTACATTAGAGGAGGATCAAAATAATGTAGACAAAGTAACCAGGGCAAAGGGAAAACGAGAATAGAAAAATAAAACCGAGCCAAGAGTCAGTTTGGCACGTAGAAACACTGTCTCTGTGCGGGTGCGGGGCAACTGGTGGCCAAACAAAGAAGGAAATCAGAATCCAGGTGTTTAGGGGCGCCTGGGTGGCTCAGTCGTTAAGCGTCTGCCTTCAGCTCAGGTCCTGATCCCAGAGTCCTGGGATCGAGCCCCGCATCGGGCTCCCTGCTCCGCGGGAAGCCTGCTTCTCCCTCTCCCACTCCCCCTGCTTGTGTTCCCTCTCTTGCTGTGTCTCTCTCTTCAAATAAATAAATAAAATCTTAAAAAAAAAAAAAAGAATCCAGGTGTTTAAAGATGGAAAATTCAGTTGCTCAAAAGGAGCAGATTTCCTTGGTGCTCTCCTGGGAGAAATACCACCCATGGGTGCCCATGCCTAGGCAACTGTGATGGAATGAAAGGAATTCATTCCTTTCCTCAAAGGAATGTCTCCAAGAAATGATGTGATTTTGATACCACTGATTCTTGGAATGTCTCTCTGTGAAGGTTGATGAAATGCCAAAGGGTGACCCAAGAATTCCAAAACTCTTGTTGTCAAGGTCACCGGTGACCACCATGTTTCTAAAGCCAGTGGTCAGCTTCCATCATCCATCTTTGATATAGCTGATGGCTTCACCCTTGGTTTCCCTCCGCCCCTAGGACACCACATTCTCTTGGATTTCCTCTTGTGTCCATGACAGCTCCTTCTCAATGTCCCGTACTGGGTGTTTCTTCTTTCTCCCAACATCTGAATGTTGCAGACTCCAGGACTCAGCCCACAGACCTTCTCTTATATCTGTCCCCAGTTTCTGGTGATCTCATGGCTTTAAAACTATCCTTGGGCTGATGTGTTCAAAATTTATATCTCCAGCCTGACCTCTCTCTTAAACTCCAGACTCATATATCTGCCTGCTGCCTTGACATCCCCATGGGGACATTAATGGCATCTCAAGCTTCACACATCCATCACCAAAGTCTTGACGCTGTACCACCATTCTCCAACCTGTCATAGCACCCCAGTCTTCCTGTTTCAGGAAATGGCCTCACTGCACACCCAGTTGCTCAGGCCAAGAACCTAAGACTCAGACTTGACTCCTGTCTTCCTGTCACACTCAATATCCAATTTGTCAACAAGACCTGTCAAAGCAACTACGAAAAATATTTCAGATGCAACCGTCTCTCTCCTCTCTACCGCGACCCCTTGGTCCGAGCCACCTTCCTTTCACACCTGGAGGACAGGAAACCCTCCTGTCTCACCTTTCTGCTTCCCTTCTGCCCCCTACAGTCTGTTCTCCAGACTGCAGCCCGAACAACCATTCTTAAAATGCTAGCCTTTCTGGGGACCTCTCCATCCTTGTGAAAGCCAAGGTCCTCCCAGTGCATTAGTTGGGCCTGACTCCTCTTCCCCTGGCTCACTCTGCTTCTGTCACACTGGCCTCCTGCTTGGAACACGGTCCTCTCCAGGCCTCTGCATTTACTGCTTACCAATGTACCCCCGGTATCCTGCACATAGTAGGTGCTCAATAAACACATGTTGCACAAATGACTCTCTAATGTCTGGACTTATTCCAAATACCTTCTCAAACTGAAAACTCCAAGGCCATCAGCCCGCAGGAAGAGCAGGGTGGATTCTGGGCCACTCACCTCTGGGGGCCTTGCCTGGTAGATCCCACACTGAGAGTTTTGCCTTTGAAGGTGGTCCATGGAGTGATGTCTCCCCTGGGCCGATGCTACCAGGGACACCCCTGTGATTTCCATAGCATCCCCTTACTCATAAATATCTCCCCTTGGTGTCAGCCGACCCCTCGGATCTCACCAGAGAAAATACTGTCATTAAACCCCAATAAATTGCTAAAGACCCAAGCGGACCAGGCCAATTTACAGCAGGTTTTGACTTTAATAATGTTTTGTCTTAGATTTGGCCCTAATTATAAATCATTTGCAACTGTGGTTTAAACCATAAGCAAATCTTACATGGCATTCTTGTTATCTACTTAACATCGTGGAGGGAAAGATTTACGGAATCACATTCTGGGGAATTAAGCAAACGAGGAAACTTTTAGGTGAGGGCGCAACACATGAAAATTATAGTTTTGTCATAAAACCTTGCTTGATCAATGATTATTGTAAAACCGTGGTAACTGTGCTGGTGTCAACATAAATCTATAATTGGCTGGATTTATTCTTTTTCAAAATACTATATTTCCTACAGTTTTGACCATCGTGTTGATCTGAGTCTGTCAGATTTACTGTGGTTTTCACTTAATTAACTCCATTTAGCTTGTGCATATATTCACGCGCAAGTGTATCTATTGGTTGACCCTTGAACAATGGTGCATTGAAGAGCGCCAACCCCCTGCACAGTTGAAAATCCACATATAATTTTTTGACTGTCCAAAATCCTAACTACTCATAGCCTACTGTTGACTAGAAGTCTTAGCGATGACATAAATAGTCAACTAACACATATTTTTTGTGTTATATGTATTACATGCTGTATTCTTAAAGTAAGCTAGAGAAAAATGTTATTAAGAAAAGCATAAGGAGGGGTGCCTGGGTGGCTCAGTTGTTAAGCATCTGCCTTCGGCTCAGGTCATGCTCCCAGGGTCCTGGGATCGAGCCCCGCATCGGGCTCCCTGCTCCGCGGGAAGCCTGCTTCTCCCTCTCCCACTCCCCCTCCTTGTGTTCCCTCTCTTGCTGTGTCTCTCTCTGTCAAATAAATAAATAAAATCTTTAAAAAAGAAAAGAAAAGAAAATCATAAGGAACAGAAAATACAATTACAGTGCTGTACTGTATTTATCAAAAAACGTGTGCTTTGAAGGGGACCCACACAGTTCAAACCCTTGTTCGAGGGTCAACTATAGTGTGTGCATATATTTATATATATATGCATGTTTTATATTTAGATGATAGATAGATAGATAGATAGATAGATAGATAGATAGATAGATAGATAGATGCATTGCCTCTAGGTGCCTTTGCTTTCCAATGGTTTGTGTTTTCCTCCAAATATAATTTGTAAAATCCTTGAAGAAAACACACTCGGTGGTATGAAGCCAGTTTTGCTGCAGAAATGGGTCCAAAGCTTTGCTTCTGGAGCTGGTCTTCTGTGGGATGACCGTGCAGGGTCGTGATATTGTGTCCCAGCGGGTGGGAAGGACTGCAAAAAGATGGCGAGTCAAGGGGCACCTGGGTGGCTCAGTTGGTTAAGCAACTGCCTTCAGCTCAGGTCATGATCCTGGAGTCCCGGGATCGAGTCCCGCATCAGGCTACCTGCTCGGCAGGGAGTCTGCTTCTCCCTCTGACCCTCCCCCCTCTCATGTGCTCTCCCTCTCTCTCTCATTCTCTCTCTCTCAAATAAATAAATAAAATCTTTAAAAAAAAAAAAAAAAAAGATGGCGAGTCAAGTTCATGGCATGGTTCTGCCATTTGCTGGCTGTATCACCCTGAGTAACCCATTCCGGCTGGCTCAGCCTCTGTCTCCTCATCTGTAAAATGGGAATCATTAAACCTACTTCAGAAGCTCCTGTGACGCTTTGATGAAATGATGAACGTTAAGGGCTTGGCGTGCAGTGGCTATTCGGCACCTCTTGGGGATGCTCCTTTCCTCTTCCCAGTCGGGGGAGGGATGTGTGATGGGATGCCCTAAGGGGTGAGGTCAGGACAGCATGGGGACCTCAGAGGAGCCATCTCAGGAAGGCTCAACCCTGCACCAGTGGGAGCCAGACCAGACATGAGAATCACCTCCCAACCCAACAGGACCAGGGAGACGATGGGTCCAGATCAAAGCCACGCAGGGCCAGAGGACCACATAATAATTCAATTTTAAAATAATTAAAATGAAAATTATAGCCCCCGCCGGTGAGTCATCACTTGCTGCTGTACCCCAATTCCTATGCTCCATCCTTAGCTTCATTTTGTTAAAGCTCAGCAATGACTACTACCCTCGCAACTTTGGTGTGAGAAAATTAAGATTTCAGAGATGCGACTTGCCCAAGGTCACGCAGTTAGCAAGTGGCCGAACCCAGACTCCAAACCCAATGAATCTGGCTGCTTCTGGGGGGGGGGGGAGGGGCTGCGCTCACACATCCATTGGGGGTCAGCCCTCCCTCCTGGAGGCCAGTGTGTCCTGGGCTGATAGCTCTTTCCAAAGCCAACCCGAGGAACAGGGGAGCCCAACTTGGCCACATCAGTGTCTGTTCTCTAATTGCTAAGGACAGAGCTGAGAAGTAGCCAGTTTGAGGTTGAAACCTGCCCTTTGCTTGCAGAGTCCTGCATGTGGGTTGAATAGTGCTTTCTTTTTTCTTGACTCCCACCATGTAGCCAGTGAAAAATATTTCCTGAAAGCCTCTTTCGGGGTCACTGATGCACACTGTCTGTTCTCGAGTTGTCCAGGGTCAAGAGGCTCGACCGTAACTAAATGAACCCAGACGTTGGATTTCACCAAAAAGTAAACACTCTGAGCCAGGGGAAAAAAAGTGTTGCTTTCAGATAGGACATTCATGGGCCAGTTCTCTTCCTCTGTTCTTCCCCCACCCCAGTCTTCCTCCCTCTCTCCCTCCCTCCTTCCCATCTGATTTCTCCATTTCTCTTCCTCTTCTTCTCTTCCTCCCCGTTAATCTTCTCCCTCCTCTCATTCTCTTATCCCTCTTATTTTCCCCTCCTCTTTCTTCAACTCCCTTCCCTCCCTCCTGTCTTCCCTCTGCTTTGAAATTCACCCCGAATTTTGTTTCCTTAGGCGTGCTGAGGCCAACAGACCAACAGGCAGCTGCCATTGAAGACAGGGGTCACTGCTCACAGTCCCCAACAGGAGGGAGGCACCCGGGTAGGTCAGGGAGGCAGAAGGAGCCACCAGAGACCACAGGCCTGTGGGGACCTGCCTGTGGTTTCAGCAGGAGAGAAGAGTAAGCCCATCTAGGATTAGCTGGTTTGAATCATTTCAGCAGACTCCGGGCTGTCAGGCTGGTCCCCAGTCTTGTGGCGGCCAGCTCTGGGGTGATCCAGGCAGGGAGATAGTCCCGATCCAAAGGAGCCTGATGAAAGCAGGTGGATGGGACTATGGACTTTGGGTTGGTTGGTTTGCATATCAAAAGCCAAAGGAGTGCTCAAGCTAAGTCATTTGCTATCTCTAGGAATTAGCAAACCCTGGGAGGGGCAGGCCGTCTGTCTCCAGGTCCAGGAGGCCCGAAGATGGCAAAGCATCAGCAAACACAGAAGAGGAAAAACACCGCTAAGATGGCTTCCTTCCTCTCTTTTCTTTCCTCTTCTCTCTCGTGTCCCACCTCCCCGAAGCCTGCAGAAGAACCCATCACAAAGGGTCAGGGGAGCGGTGACAAAGGGCTGGGATGGGTGGGTGACAAGGAGCCCCTGGAGAGGAGCAGGCAGCCTCCTCTTCCTCCAGAGCGACTGGGGAGGGCGAGCCCTAGTTTTCAGAGACTGGAGGTGGCTTCCGGCAGCAGAGGAGAAAGCTCCCCTCAGCTCGTCCCGCAGCCGCCGGGCTCTGGAACCTCCGCTTCTAAGAAGCAGTCCCTTGTTCTGACAGCGGGGGCGGCCGTGTCCTCGCCCTGCCACGATCCTGTGGGTTGGTTGTTTTGCCCAGGCCTGGAATTACCCAAATCCCCTTAAATACACGGCTGCAAATGAGGACACTGGAAAAAAAGGCAATAATTGTGACAGTAACTCACGGGGCCAGGCCTGACACGTCTCTAATTGCCTGCTAAAATTGTCGCTGTCTCCTAAAGTGCAAATTATCACCCGAAATGACAAGAATAATGAATGAGTAACTCTGATGTAATGCAACAATTAGTCCGCAAAGACACTGTCTAATATGGTAATTCAGAACACCCACTCCTTGTTATTAAGTGCCTGATAATTATTTAATTATCTATCTGCCAGCATGATTTACTTGGTTTATTTAGCTGCAGATGTGGGCAGGAGCATTCGGGTTTAAGGTCAGGAGGAGCCAGCCCCTCCGTTGGCCGCCATGTCGGTTTGCTGGGGTGCTAGTCACTGCCGTCTGTCTGACGCCCCTAATTGGCTTTGGCAGTCCCCACCCAGAGTCAGAAAATCCTCTCTTCTTCACCCCTGGCCCCAGCCCGTGGGCTGAAGGCCATGAAGGCCAGGGCTGAGGGTCCCTGCTCTCCTCTGGCCTGCCTGGCAGATCCCCAACAAGTGATCAGAATACTTGGGGTGAATGACTGCCACTCCAAGATCAATGCCTTTCCTCTGTGCCGGGCTTGGTGCCAAGTCTTACCCAAGCATTAGCTCATTTAAGCTTCTCCATCATGTCAGGAGGTGAAACCATGGGTTTTGGCATTTGACAGAGGAAGGGACTGAGGCTGGGAGAGGTAAGGCCACTCATCTGAGGTCCCACGGGGAGCCAGTGCTGGGACCAAGACCAGCCTCGCGATCTCCGGAGCCAGAGTCTGCTCTCCTGGACCCTGTCACCTTCCCGGGTGAGGCTGGCCCCAAGGCTATGGGTCACTGCTTATTCCAGGGCCAGGGCACAGCCAGAAGACTCTGTGCTGGGATTCAGGAGGGTCAGGGCCATGGACCCCAAATCACACAACGACTAAAGGGAAAGAAGAAAGGGGGCCTGATTGGTGTCGGCTCAATACAATCAGAGCCAAGGAGGAGAAGCTGCCACGGGGAGATAGGCATGGGATCTAAAGTGGGACCACCTACCAGCTGGACGCACTTGGGCAGGTTACTTAGCCTCTCACAGCCTCAGTTCCCTCATCTGTAAAATGGGTATAACCAGAGAGTCTCTCCATAGTCGCCCTGTCAAAAGTACCCCTCGCCATCAGGCACGCTCCATTCAGCATCCTGTTGGTTTCCTTTACTAAATATATCTGTATCCAAAATCATCTTGCTTATTTATTTAGTTACCCTCTACTTACACACACACACACACACACACACACACACACACACACACACATATATACACACATCCCAGAAGCAGGGACCTTGTCTTATTTATCCATCTGTCCCTGCACCAGATGTGATTCTATATACCATGTGTATAATGGCACACTCTAGGCCCTCAGTAAGTATCTGCAGGATGGATGGATGGATAGACGGATGGATGGATGGACGGATGGACGGATGGTCAGAAGCCGGGAGGGTTTCCAGACCAGCCATGCCCTTCCCTGAGTGACTCTCCTGTGTCTCATGCAGAAAGCGGGGAGGACCAACCCAGCTGTGACTCTCTGGTTTTCTTGCTCTGGGGCTCCAGCCAACAGGCCCCATGCTTCCACCAGCTTCCCAAGTCCACATGCCTGAAGGGTAAGTGTGATTGGCCCAGGCCATCTACAGCAGATGACCTTGGTTCTCACAGGCCCACATTTCCCCGACACTTTCCATTTCTGGGCGCATCTGCCCAACTTCCACGCTCCCGCGCGCCAGCCTCATTGCCTGAACGCTCCCTCTGTCTGCTGCTCTCTACGCCTGCACACTGGGCAGGCTGTGCTCATTCACTGGTGGGGACTGACCGCTCTCTGATGAGAACTGACAAGAGTCGGGCAGTAAATAACCTGGCTCCCACCCGCGGAGGTGTGAGTTCCGTACTATCTCCCCCAGTTTCCAGTGAGATGAAGCCCTAGTTTCCTCGATAGCAGATATGGTTGGTGGCCCGCTCAGATCCCTTTGAAAGACCAATGGTCAGATCCCAGCTCTTGTGAGTGTTTACTGCCCCTACTCACAGCTGTACCCCACAGCTAAGAATTGCCCTCAGCTAACAAGGGCCACCTTACCTGAAAACACCTGCGAGGATACACCCTCCCTCCAGTGGTGTCCCGTTGCCAGTGAGTCCCTGGTACCAGGACACCAAAGGCCAGCCTCCTTGCTCCAAGGCAGACAACTCTAGGGTGCTGTTCATGCGCCAGAGCTCCTTGTGGGGTCACCTAGAGGATGACTTCAACTCGATCCACATTTTCCCCTGGGCCTCAAAGGCAGGGCCATCTCTGTCATGCTCACATAGCACCATATTTGTTGAGTTAGCGAATGAATGCATGAATGAATGAATGAATGCATGAATGAATGAATGAATGAATACATTCATACATACATGCGTACACACATACATAGTGATTGAATTAGAGCCTTATGATCTCAGAATAGGACCAGAACATCTCCTCTCTAAATTGCTGGCCTGTGCATCAAAATGGTACAAGGTCAACGAAGCAGGAGGTCTGGGTCAGGAGTCAGAAGAGCTCCGTTGCTTGCCTTTAACTCACTGGGTAACTTCAGACCTCCCTCTGGGGCTCAGTTTTTCCATCTATCAAATGAGAAAAACAACACTTCTCTCTTGTGTTCTCCTTCAGCTTGAACATGGTGTAAGTCCCTGTTTTGTGTTATTTCTTTTGTATTTTGGAACAATTTTAGACGACCAGAAAAGACTTTTATAAAAACAATAGCACAGAGTTCCCAAATACCCTTCACGCAGCTTTCCCAAATGTTCATGGCTTGTGATTTTGAAGCCTTCCATTGACATGTCTGGGGGATCATCTTCTGGGTGGAGATGGGGCAGAAGTGGGAGACAGGAAGTTAGCTTAAACGCTCACCAGGTTTAGCACCCCTTGGAAGACCAGGTGGCCATGGACAGACCACCTCCCCTGGCTTTCTCCCGTCTGCACTGCTCATGTGCATCTGCGGCTTTCTTTTTATTTGTGGTCTATCACCTCCTGTGCCATGGCAAACAAGAGACTTTATAAATATTTCAAACACTAATAATTTGTGCTGTCCCTGTTTTGACTTTTAAATGAATCTAAGAGCATTTCTCTTCGAAGAACCTGCCAACCTACAGGCGGGTGAAAGAAATACCACCAGCTCCTGCCTGAGATGGGTACTTGATGTAGAGATGGGCCGGAGGCTGTAGCCGCGGGTGTGGGACATCCTGCCTGTCTCCTCTCCACATCCCCAGGCCCGGTGTCTGTTCTAGGGAAACTCGACCTGGAGGGGGAAGTGGCCAACCTGAACTCTGGGTCCGTGGAGTGCGGAGACTCTCACTGATCCAGCTGATGAAGAGAGACGTTGGGGGCTGGTAATTCCATGGTTGGTGTTTGGCTTTGGAATCAGACATTCCTGGGTTCAAATTCCAGCTCATCTACTTGTTAGCTGTGTGGCCTTGGACAAGTCACTTCCCCTCTCTGAGCCTTAGTTTCTTTATCTATAAAGTGCATCCTCTAAGAATTAAATGAAACAAGGCATATAAAGTATAAGGAGCCTGACTTAGGTCATGAACTCAATGTGCCGTAGCTGGTATTTTCCCTTTGAATATTTCCAAGATTGACTCCCAATATTTATAATGGCTCAGACACAATAGAGGTTAGTTTCTTGCTCACATAAACCAGCTGACGAGGTTCCAGGTTGGCTCAGGGAAGAGCAGGGGGGTGAGATTCTGCTCCACTCATGTTGTTGGAGGCTCTATTGTGACTCCCAAAACAGCCCTGGGCACCCCACATCCAGCGAACAGAGAGGAAATGAGTGGGTAAGGAGGTACGCAGAAGGTTCCTCTTTGTCCCTCTGGAGCCTCACAGTCCAAGAGGAGAAGAAATGTGGAAGCCACAGCCTATATCATATCTGGATGGGCTCTCCAGTGAGGAGGGACCAAAGCATTTGGGAGAACAGAGAAGAGAGAGGCCTCTTCAGGAGGAAACCAGCTCTTGGCACACCCTGGCTGGAATCCTTCAAAGGTTTTTTTTATTGCTGCTAGGATAGAAAATGAACTCCTTCTGCAGGTTTCAAGGCCCACATGGTTCTATCCCTGCCTGCCACTCCAGCATTGGCTCCTCCTCCGTCTGTAGTCCTGATACCCTGAGCTTCCTTTCCCCAAACAGGCCACAATCTTAGAGCAACCATGTAATTTATCTTCCAAACCAGGCCACTTTGGAAAGATAAAGAGACTGTTGATAATAAATAACCCAGAACAACTGGGACAGCCTGGGACAGATGGGAATACGTGGTCACCGTGCACCATTGGTCCTGCCACAGGGCCTTTGCACATGCTCTTCTCCCCACTCCCTCGACTAACTGTCCTGATGCTTCAGAATCACTTCCTCAGGGAAGCCCTTTCTGATAACTAAGTCAGATCCCTTTGTTACACATTCTCCTAGAACCTGTTTGGTTTTCTTTTTTTTTTTTTTTTTTTCATTAGTGGCACTGATTTCAATTCCTAAATCTATGCGCAACTGTGTATGTATCTAAGTGGTGTCTCTCTTTCCAACTGGACTGTGAGCTCCATGAAGGTAGGGACTGTGTCTTTTTTTGTTTACCCTTTAGCCCCATGTCCGGCTGGAACCCCAGCAAGCATTCAGTCATTGTGGAATACATGAATAATTGCTTACCTCTACTGGAAGGGATCAAAATAGAAACCTTTTGCTAGGAGAAGACAATTCAGGGTAGCCTGGAAGAATAAGCATAGCCTGGGGCTACACAGGGAAGCAGATGAGCAGCATTCTAGGTGGGGGGACAGCAGTGAGCACAGGTAAAGGTGCTGCACCCCATCGAATATATTCAGAGAATGTCCTAGAGCTTAATAACTAGAGCGTCCAAGGGCTGGGAGAAATGCGGAAAGGAGCTGGTGGCGGGGGGGTGCGGGGGGCAGCGTCGGGTTGGGGAGGCCCTGAATGCCAAGGAACGGTGCTTGGACTGAATTCCACAGACACAGGAAGCCATGGAGAAGGAGTCTCACCCCCAGATGTGTTCTGAGAATGACGTCACTGGAGGCAGACCACAGCCCTATGAGTCAACCAAGAGACCATTGGCTATTGCAGCCATGGTCAGATTTTTCTTACCAGGAGCATAAATCTATTTTAATGATGTTTTAAGACACAAAATCAGGGGGCGTCTGGGTGGCTCAGCTGGTTAAGCATCTGCCTTCGGCTCAGGTCATGATCTCAGGTCCTGGGATCAAGCCCCGCATCGGGCTCCACGCTCAGTGGGGAGTCTGCTTCTCCCTCTTCTCCTCCCTGCCTCATTCTTTCTCTCTCAAATAAATAAATAAAATCCTAAAAAAAAAAAGACACAAAATCAGATGTCAAGAGAGGTCCCTGTGGCTGAGCATGGGGGTGAATAGAGCCCCAGAGGCACCTCTGTTCCCTGCAACATCCACTGATGCACTAAGATCACCAACCAGGACTTGACACCTCACTCCCAGGCTGTGACCTCCCAACATATTTCTCTGCCTCCGGGATAATAATAAAGGACAAGGAGATGGGTTCACTGGCACTGGAATGGCCCTTCAGAGGGGGTCTTATTTAGCCCTTGGATCCAGAAAAAGCTGGGCCTGTCCTGAGTGATGATGGGTAACTCCCACCAGCCTGATGCACACTGAAAGAGGTGACTGAGTATTTGTTCTTGGAAATCTGAGGCCCCCTTAAAATTATATTTCCCATTCCTGAGCACTTAGTGTGATCCTTATCCCATCCAAAACCCACATCAACCTTTGAGCTGGGCATTGTTTTCATCTTTCATTTTAATGGTGAAGGAACTGAGGCTCAGAGAGGTTTGGTAACTTGCCTAGGGTCACACAGCTTGTGAGTGGCTCAACCAGGATCTGAGCCCAGGTCTTGCTGCTGTAAAGCTTTCACACTGCACTTATCATTGCCAAAAGAAAAAAGTAGAGGAGGTCTGAATAGAGTTTCCTTTCTCCGTGGAGTCTTATAAGAAAGGAAACAGGTAGTCATCTTCCTGTCTGAGATGAGCTAAGGGGGTTCCCACTAGACTCAAGGGAAGGACACAATGACTCCATGGGTCCTGCCCAATCCCTCAGATTCTATTTTCAGAGCTGTCTCTATTGGGACAGATGAACCATCACCCATTTAGACACGCTGTCCATCTGGCTGTCTGCACTGTGTTATTTATAATGCTTAACCCACAGCCAGGCTGTAATGAAGAAGAATTCAGCCCCGGCTCCTTGGCGGGGGAGGCGATTGACTTTGGAGCCAGCTGTCCTGGCAGCCCAGTTCGGCAAATGTGACTTAGACATGAGCCCCGAACTGAGGCATCCTGGCGCCCAAATAGAAGGTGGTGGCCAAACTGTTCAGACGGGGCCATTTGTGTGTCTGACAGCCTCGAGGGTTTGTCCAGTAGCTCAGATGATGGAATGTGTGTCTTTCACAGTGGAATGTGGAATCAGACGAATGTATTCTCCATGACTCACGGAATGGGCATTGCTCTGGAAAGTGAGAGATGCCTCCTGAATCTAGAACTCCTATTGACTCTGTGTTGCTCACTATGTCTTATCTGTGC